>NC_091302.1:42589742-42652242 GCF_038502225.1 Cherax quadricarinatus | reverse complement strand
GTTGTTGGTGGCACTAGTGTTGGTGGCACTAGTGTTGGTGGCACTAGTGTTGGTGGCACTAGTGTCGCCAGAACTGTTGTTGGTGGCACTAGTGTCGCCAGAACTGTTGTTGGTGGCACTAGTGTTGGTGGAACTAGTGTTGGTGGCACTAGTGTTGGTGGCACTAGTGTTGCCAGAACAGTTGTTGGTGGCACTAGTACTGGAGGTACTAGTGTTGGTGGCACTAGTGTCGCCAGAACTGTTGTTGGTGGCACTAGTACTGGAGGTACTAGTGTTGGTGGCACTAGTGTCGCCAGAACTGTTGTTGGTGGCACTAGTGTCGTCAGAACTGTTGTTAGTGGCACTAGTGTCGCCAGAACTGTTGTTAGTGGCACTAGTGTCGCCAGAACAGTTGTTGGTGGCACTAGTACTGGAGGTACTAGTGTTAGTGGCACTAGTGTCGCCAGAACTGTTGTTAGTGGCACTAGTGTTGCCAGAACTGTTGTTGGTGGCACTAGTAGTGGAGGTACTAGTGTTAGTGGCACTAGTGTCGCCAGAACTGTTGTTAGTGGCACTAGTGTTGCCAGAACTGTTGTTGGTGGCACTAGTACTGGTGGTACTAGTGTTGGTGGCACTAGTGTCGCCAGAACAGTTGTTGGTGGCACTAGTACTGGAGGTACTAGTGTTAGTGGCACTAGTGTCGCCAGAACTGTTGTTGGTGGCACTAGTACTGGAGGTACTAGTGTTAGTGGCACTAGTGTCGCCAGAACAGTTGTTGGTGGCACTAGTACTGGAGGTACTAGTGTTGGTGGCACTAGTGTCACCAGAACAGTTGTTGGTGGCACTAGTACTGGAGGTACTAGTGTTGGTGGCACTAGTGTCGCCAGAACAGTTGTTGGTGGCACTAGTACTGGAGGTACTAGTGTTGGTGGCACTAGTGTCACCAGAACAGTTGTTGGTGGCACTAGTACTGGAGGTACTAGTGTTGGTGGCACTAGTGTCGCCAGAACTGTTGTTGGTGGCACTAGTACTGGAGGTACTAGTGTTAGTGGCACTAGTGTTGCCAGAACTGTTGTTAGTGGCACTAGTGTTGCCAGAACTGTTGTTGGTGGCACTAGTACTGGAGGTACTATTGTTAGTGGCACTAGTGTCGCCAGAACTGTTGTTAGTGGCACTAGTGTTGCCAGAACTGTTGTTGGTGGCACTAGTACTGGAGGTACTAGTGTTGGTGGCACTAGTGTCGCCAGAACTGTTGTTGGTGGCACTAGTGTCGTCAGAACTGTTGTTAGTGGCACTAGTGTCGCCAGAACTGTTGTTAGTGGCACTAGTGTCGCCAGAACAGTTGTTGGTGGCACTAGTACTGGAGGTACTAGTGTTAGTGGCACTAGTGTCGCCAGAACTGTTGTTAGTGGCACTAGTGTTGCCAGAACTGTTGTTGGTGGCACTAGTACTGGAGGTACTAGTGTTAGTGGCACTAGTGTCGCCAGAACTGTTGTTAGTGGCACTAGTGTTGCCAGAACTGTTGTTGGTGGCACTAGTACTGGTGGTACTAGTGTTGGTGGCACTAGTGTCGCCAGAACAGTTGTTGGTGGCACTAGTACTGGAGGTACTAGTGTTAGTGGCACTAGTGTCGCCAGAACTGTTGTTGGTGGCACTAGTACTGGAGGTACTAGTGTTAGTGGCACTAGTGTCGCCAGAACAGTTGTTGGTGGCACTAGTACTGGAGGTACTAGTGTTGGTGGCACTAGTGTCACCAGAACAGTTGTTGGTGGCACTAGTACTGGAGGTACTAGTGTTGGTGGCACTAGTGTCGCCAGAACAGTTGTTGGTGGCACTAGTACTGGAGGTACTAGTGTTGGTGGCACTAGTGTCACCAGAACAGTTGTTGGTGGCACTAGTACTGGAGGTACTAGTGTTGGTGGCACTAGTGTCGCCAGAACTGTTGTTGGTGGCACTAGTACTGGAGGTACTAGTGTTAGTGGCACTAGTGTTGCCAGAACTGTTGTTAGTGGCACTAGTGTTGCCAGAACTGTTGTTGGTGGCACTAGTACTGGAGGTACTATTGTTAGTGGCACTAGTGTCGCCAGAACTGTTGTTAGTGGCACTAGTGTTGCCAGAACTGTTGTTGGTGGCACTAGTACTGGAGGTACTAGTGTTAGTGGCACTAGTGTCGCCAGAACTGTTGTTAGTGGCACTAGTGTTGCCAGAACTGTTGTTGGTGGCACTAGTCCTGGAGGTACTAGTGTTAGTGGCACTAGTGTCGCCAGAACTGTTGTTAGTGGCACTAGTGTTGCCAGAACTGTTGTTGGTGGCACTAGTACTGGTGGTACTAGTGTTGGTGGCACTAGTCTCGCCAGAACAGTTGTTGGTGGCACTAGTACTGGAGGTACTAGTGTTAGTGGCACTAGTGTCGCCAGAACTGTTGTTGGTGGCACTAGTACTGGAGGTACTAGTGTTAGTGGCACTAGTGTCGCCAGAACAGTTGTTGGTGGCACTAGTACTGGAGGTACTAGTGTTGGTGGCACTAGTGTCACCAGAACAGTTGTTGGTGGCACTAGTACTGGAGGTACTAGTGTTGGTGGCACTAGTGTCGCCAGAACAGTTGTTGGTGGCACTAGTACTGGAGGTACTAGTGTTGGTGGCACTAGTGTCACCAGATCAGTTGTTGGTGGCACTAGTACTGGAGGTACTAGTGTTGGTGGCACTAGTGTCGCCAGAACTGTTGTTGGTGGCACTAGTGTCACCAGAACAGTTGTTGGTGGCACTAGTACTGGTGGTACTAGTGTTGGTGGCACTAGTGTCGCCAGAACTGTTGTTGGTGGCACTAGTACTGGTGGTACTAGTGTTGGTGGCACTAGTACTGGAGGTACTAGTGTTAGTGGCACTAGTGTCGCCAGAACAGTTGTTGGTGGCACTAGTACTGGAGGTACTAGTGTTGGTGGCACTAGTGTCACCAGAACAGTTGTTGGTGGCACTAGTACTGGAGGTACTAGTGTTGGTGGCACTAGTGTCGCCAGAACTGTTGTTGGTGGCACTAGTACTGGTGGTACTAGTGTTGGTGGCACTAGTGTCGCCAGAACTGGTGTTGGTGGCACTAGTACTGGTGGTACTAGTGTTGGTGGCACTAGTACTGGTGGTACTAGTGTTGGTGGCACTAGTGTTGCCAGAACTGGTGTTGGTGGCACTAGTACTGGTGGTACTAGTGTTAGTGGCACTAGTGTCGCCAGAACTGGTGTTGGCACTAGTACTTGTGGCACTAGTGAAGGTGGCACTAGTGTCGCCAAAATTGATGTTGGTGGCATTGGTGTTACTGGCACTATTACTGGTGGTACTAGTGTCGCCAGAACTGGTGTTGGTGGCACTAGTACTGGTGGTACTAGTGTTGGTGGCACTAGTGTCGCCAGAACTGTTGTTGGTGGCACTAGTACTGGTGGTACTAGTGTTAGTGGCACTAGTGTCGCCAGAACTGGTGTTGGCACTAATACTTGTGGCACTAGTGATGGTGGCACTAGTGTCGCCAAAATTGATGTTGGTGGCATTGGTGTTACTGGCACTATTACTGGTGGTACTAGTGTTGGTGGCAGTAGTGTCGCCAGAACTGGTGTTGTTGGCACTAGTACTTGTGGCACTAGAGTCGCCAAAATTGATGTTGGTGGCATTGGTGTTACTGGCACTATTACTGGTGGTACTAGTGTCGCCAGAACTGGTGCTGTTGGCACTAGTACTTGTGGCACTAGTGATGGTGGCACTAGTGTCGCCAAAATTGATGTTGGTGGCATTGGTGTTACTGGCACTAGTACTGGTGGTACTAGTGTTGGTGGCACTAGTGTCGCCAGAACTGGTGTTGGTGGCACTAGTACTGGTGGTACTAATGTTGGTGGCACTAGTGTCGCCAGAGCTGTTGTTGGTGGCACTAGTACTGGTGGTACTAGTGTTGGTGGCACTAGTGTCGCCAGAACAGTTGTTGGTGGCACTAGTACTGGAGGTACTAGTTTTGGTGGCACTAGTGTCGCCAGAACTGTTGTTGGTGGCACTAGTACTGGTGGTACTAGTGTTTGGTGGCACTAGTGTCGTCAGAACTGGCGTTGTTGGCACTAGTACTTGTGGCACTAGTGATGGTGGCACTAATGTCGCCAAAATTGATGTTGGTGGCATTGGTGTTACTGGCACTAGTACTGGTGGTACTAGTGGTGTCACTAGCGTCGCCAGAACTGGTGTTGGTGGCACTGGCGTTGGTGGCACTAATACTGGTAGTACTAGTGTTGGTAGCACTGGTGTCGCCAGAACTGGTGTTGGTGGCACTGGTGTTGCTGGCACCAGTATTGGTGGTACTAGTGTTGGTGTCACTAGTGTCGCCAGAACTGGTGTTGGTGGCACTGGTGTTGCTGGCACTAATACTGGTGGTACTAGTGTTGGTGGCACTAGTGTCGCCAGAACTAGTGTTCGTGGCACTGGTGTTGCTGGCACTAGTATTGGTGGTACTAGTGTTGGTGTCACTAGTGTCGCCAGAACTGGTGTTGGTGGCACTGGTGTTGCTGGCACTAATACTGGTGGTACTAGTGTTGGTGGCACTAGTTTCGCCAGAACTGGTGTTGGTGGCACTGGTGTTGCTGGCACCAATATTGGTGGTACTAGTGTTGGTGGCACTGGTGTTGGTAGCCCTGGTGTAGGTGGCACTAGTGTTGCTGGCACTAGTATTGGTGGCACTAGAGTTCCCCGGCCAATAATTAATTTTTCTAGGCACTCTTCACATCTTGTAATCCTTGTGTTTCTTCTTGGCACTGGTAGTGTTGTAGGTCTGGTGTTAGGAGAGAGGAAGAGATGTTCGGCTGGCGTAGGTGTTTGGTTTAGGGTGTGTTTGGTTTATAGCATGTTTGGTTTATATAATGAAAGTTAAGACACATTTGCAACATCTGGATATCTTTATTGTAGACGTTTCGCCATCCAGTGGCTTTATCAATACAGATTCTAGGACATAATTAGAAGACAGAAGAACTATATACTGTCTTCTAATTATGTCCTAGAATCTGACTGATAAAGCCACTGGATGGCGAAACGTCTACAATAAAGATATCCAGATGTTGCACATGTGTCTTAACTTTGATCTTGTCGGTATTGTATACCTTTCTTGCACAACTTGGTTTATGGGATATTTGGATTAAGATTTCTTCGGTTTAAGGGTGTGTTTGGTTGACGATGTCTCTGGTTTAAGGAGTGTTTGGTTGACGATTTCTCTGGTTAAGGGTGTGTCTGGTCGAGGATGTCTCTGGTGTAGGGTGTGTTTGGTTTCAGGGAGAAGACATTCGTCTGGTGGAGGGGGTAGGAAAGGGATTAGGGCTGTGATCTAAGGGGGTGGGATCTATGGTTGTGTGGTTACCTGTCCTGGTAGGGTCGTGCTGGTCTGCGGAGGGAAGAAGAAGAATCTGGTCGTCCTTGGTCAAGGGGAAAAAAACCTCTCATGCAATATATGCACGCTCCTCCTCTCCTCCAAGCAAATCATGCGGACCATCCCAAACATCCAGGTCATCTAGCCTCGTCCTTCACATCAACAGCACCGGGCGACCCTCCCTTCATCTAACCACTCCATCTTTCTTTTTCCCTCTCCACGGCTGACAGCCATTCTGATATTACTGCTCGGTAGATTGTACTGAATGTGATGCCTTACTGGTTCTGCTGTTCAGAGGTTTTATTTTGGGTCAGGTTGCTCAAAAATAGTGCTGAACGAATTGCCTTTCAGGCCCCGATCTCTCCCCTGACACTGGTTCACCTGAACCAATATCAGGGGTATATTAATCCAGTGTCAGGGGGAGATTTCTGCCCGTTAAATTTTTGGGGGGGATTAAGAATGGATCGAGAGCCTCGAACTTCTCTGTCTTTTCCAACTCACGTGTTGCATCCTAGACCATCCTGATGAACATCCTGCTGGACCATCCTGATGGTCTTGATCCACCAGGAGTGAAGCAGTGTGAATGACTTTCCGGTTTCTTTGTTGAACGTCCCATTGGGGTTAAGCGCTGCACATAATCACCACAGTCATGCAGAACGCAAAACCCGCAAGAGTCATTCAGTGCTGCGAGCAATTCACATACTAACGCTGCTCATCACTAAGCTGAACGAAGTTAAAGATTCTAGTTTTCTCGATCTAGATAAGCAGCTTTGCAGTGTCTTGCTCTGTTAATCTAGTTGAGCCATCCTGGTGGTCTGCACTAGAGCAGGAAACCTCTCTCAGTGAAGCCAATCCCGTAGGTCATGCTTGGCAAGACTAATATGGAGCTAGTGATAATTTTTTTCCCTGTTTATTCCCCTGGACATACCATTTCCTGTCATTCTGCTTTCCCATTTCTTCTCGACCTGCTTCTTGTATCTCACTCTTTACATATCATTCGAGGTGCCAATCTCATCTGGCGTCTCCACGGCATCACTAATGACAGACCCTTGTATAGGCATGGATACAGTCCTTGGTCAGAAGCAGGTTAATACTGGGATCCTGCACCCTGAAACCTGTTCTGACACACCTTTAACCTCCCCACTCCAGATGGTTCAGGTGGAGATTAATCAGGAAAATTCGTGTATTACTGTCATGTGCGACAGAATGTTGGTGCTGTGAAAATTCTCAGCGAGGCAGAGAAATTAACTGCCTCCCACTATTGTTCGCCTGTGGGTATGTGAGTATTTTACTTTGGAGGAGTAGATTAAATCCTTCAACGACTCTGTGGTGAGTTCTGCACTTCGATT
Source organism: Cherax quadricarinatus (assembly GCF_038502225.1). Classification (NCBI taxonomy): domain Eukaryota; kingdom Metazoa; phylum Arthropoda; class Malacostraca; order Decapoda; family Parastacidae; genus Cherax; species Cherax quadricarinatus. Next base: position 42,645,528 of record NC_091302.1, on the reverse strand, counting down.
TGAGGAGGTTCTAGAGGCAGACCGTGCTGATAATACTTCAACTGCGAGGGCTGAATGCTGACTACTGAAGTGATGATCAAGACACGTGTGCAACAGTTGGGTATCTTTATTGGCAATATAAACAAAAATGCAGTATAATGTGATCCTTTATTGACTACGTTTCGCCCACACAGTGGGCTTTTCCAAGCTACCCAAGTTTTTAGACTCTATAACCCCACTCGGTACATCATCAGATGCAGCATTCTTCACCTGACCTCAGCCGGACTATAAATACTCGCGTTCCGCCCACTGTGTGGGCGAAACGTAGTCAATAAAGGATCACATTATACTGCATTTGTGTTTATATTGCCATTGTGTCGGTATTTTATACCATTTATTTCCATGGGTATCTTTATTGTTAAAACGTTTCGCCAACAAGTGACTTCCTCAGTCCGGTATAGAGGTGAATAGTGGAAGATGAGAAGTGTGAGGTAAGCCACTTGTTGGCAAAACGTTTCCACAATAAAATTCCCAAATGTTGCAAAAAGTATCTAATTCTTCAATGTTCAGTACTGCTCGTTAGGACATCCGTCACATTACTAATTGCCACTCTGACAACCAGACGAGTGATCAGGCTTAGGCGAAAACTGCCCTTCGCCACAGAGGTGAGCCAGTGGCGACCAACCTCCCTTCTAGCTACCCTAGCTAAAGACACGGTCTCTGTCCGGGTAATCAAGAGGAAGGTAAATCTTGTTGAAAATTATATAAAATACCGACAAGTTGATGATTAAGACATGTGAAGATTGAGACACTTATGCAACATATGGGAATCTTTATTGAAGAAACGTTTCGCCACACAGTGGCTTCATCAGTCCAATACAAAGCAGGATGGTATAAGGAGAGGAGGAGCCTGGAATCGATGTGTTCAGTCCATCACTCTTGTAGGAAGTACAGCATAGGGCCAGAGAAGTGGCTTATATACTGCAGTCAAGTGAGTCGAAGCATGAGGAGGCGGGATCACAGTGGGACCATCCACTAGTGTAAGTAGTTCTTCGTCCAATGATTGGACAAGTGTTGAAGAATTCTTTGTATCAAGATCCCATGATGATGCAGTGTCTGACAGATGTGATAAATGGTTTTGAAAACCGACAGCTTGAAGAATTGAGACACTTATGCAACATATGGGAATCTTTATTCAAGAAACGTTTCGCCACACAGTGACTTCATCAGTCGACTCACCCAATACAAATCTATGACCCCGCCTCTTGCATCGCCTCACCTGACTACAGTATATATGTCACTTCTACGGCCCTATGCTGTACTTTCTACAAGATTGATGGACTGAACACATCGACTCCAGGCTGAGGGACTGATTACCTCAAACTCCTCCTCTCATTACACCCTTCTGATTTGTATTAGACTGATGAAGCCACTGTGTGGCGAAGCGTTTCTTCAATAAAGATTCCCATATGTTGCATAAGTGTCTCAATCTTTAACTTGTCGGTTTTAAATCATTTATCATATTAAGACATGTGCAACAGTTGGGTATCTTTACTGATGAAACGTTTCGCCTACACAGCAGTCTTCTTCAGTCAAATACAGATGTAGCAGGTGTAGTAGTGAAATAAAGATGTAATCAGTCCAACAACCTTGGAGAAAAAGTATTTAATGTGGTTAGTCCCTCAGCCTGGAACGATATCGTTCCAGACCATGAAGCTGAACTCTTCTCCAGGCTGAGGGACTGACCACCTCAAACCCCTTTTCTCCAAAGTTGTTGGACTGATTACATCAACTTTATTTCACTATTACTGTTCCCTTTGTATATGACTGAAGAAGCCTGCTGTGTAGGCGAAACGTTTCATCAATAAAGTTACCCATGTTAGGTAAGACACATATGCAACAGTTAGGTATCTTTATTTCGAAACGTTTCGCCTACACAGTAGGCTTCTTCAGTCAAGTACAGAAAAGTTACCCATCTGTTGCACATGTGTCTTAACCTTCAAGGTAAATTTTGCTCTGGCGAATACCGATTTTTATTTTTTTTGGACATCATATTGGACTGGCGAGACTTTCCCAAAACTATTATGAACAATATCATTTTCCCAACGCAAGTGTTTCAAGGGCCCCAAGTTTGTTCATCAATGTTAAGTGGGATTTTCTTTTTTTTTTTTAAACTTTGTAGTGAGCAGATCTGAGTGGGGGTCTACCCACTCCTGTATGAGGTAGATCGTTGTGGGAACTTCTGTGTGGGGGAGGAAAGGGATGAGGGGGGTACAAAAACAACTAATTATCACACTTTACGATATACAAAAGGGACAGCACAGTCGGAAAATGCGTAGGTAGGAAATATTAGAATGGTAGACGACACTAGTAAGCAGGCAGCCACACACACCTGGAAAGAGTGTTGCTCTAGCAGTGGGACCCTTGCTTCTTCAGGGTCCTCATCTCTTTCTGTGGGGTAGAACCATCCATAAGAGAGCCTACTACATTGGTTTGTTCCGAAGTCGTAGGGTTAATAGACCTCGACAGGATTTGCCAGGACATGAGTGTTCGACTCTACTAATTCTACAAGAATTTTCACTGACATAATTTTCTGTAGACTGGAGGACGCACATCTCGCCCACGGTCACCTGCACGCTGCTGATTCAGCTGAACTCTGCTCAGTTTTTGTGCCGCTGTCACATAACTGACTGTTGCCTCCGTCTTTTAGATTACGGAATGATTTTTACACTCTTGGGGTATCTGGCGGGACCTGGAAGAACCCTTAGTGGGCTCAGCGATACAAAGTTAATGGTTTCTTAACAGATGCCGAATATTTTAACCTAATATGATTGCATCGTTGTGCTGGATAGCTGTGTGGATAATTTTCAACATTTGGTATATTTATTTATAGTTTATGTATGTCAGAACATAAGAAACATAAGAATATAAGAGAGGAGGAACACTGCAGCAGGCCTACTGGCCCATGCGAGGCAGGTCTAATTCTCCTACCAGCTAAAGCCAACGCCCTAACCCAGTCAGGTTAGGTCAGGTCACATTCACTTAAGGAACGAGCACGGCATCTGACCTAGTAGCACAAGCTAGTCGGATCCAAATCACAACCACCCACACCCACTCGTGTATTTATCTAACCTATTTTTAAAACTACACAAGGTCTTAGCTTCTGTGACGGTACTCGGGAGTTTGTTCCACTCATCCACAACTCTATTACCAAACCAGTGCTTTACTATATCCTTCCTGAATCTGAATTTTTCCAACTTAAAGCCATTGCTGCGAGTCCTGTCTTGGCTAGATATTCTTAGCACGTTATCTACATCCCTTTTATTTATTCCTGTTTTCCATTTATACACCTCGATCATATCCCCGCTAATTCTACGCCTTTCTAGAGAGTGCAGATTCAGGGTCCTCAGACTATCCTCGTAGGGAAGATTTCTGATACATGGGATCAACTTTGTCATCCTCCTTTGCATGTTTTCTAGTGCATTTATATCCATTCTGTAATACAGTGACCAGAACTGCGCAGCATAATCTAAATGAGGCCTAACCAAAGATACATAGAGTTGAAGAACAACCTGAGGACCTTTATACCTCTATCATTTATACTTCTTGATATGAAGCCAAGGATTCTGTTAGCTTTATTGCGAACACTTATGCGCTGTTGTCTTGGTTTCAGATTACTGCTAACCAGAACTAAATCCTCTTTGCAATCAGTAATATTAAGATCTACATTATTTAGTTTATATGCAGCATGGTTATTTTCCTGTCCAACATTTAGAACTTTGCATTTGTCTATATTAAACTGCATCTGTCACTTTCCCGACCACTGCATCAGTCTATTATAAATCATCCTGGAGTGCTCTAATGTCCTCATTAGAATGAATTGGCCGGCCTATTTTGGTATCATCAGCAAATTTGCTTACATCGCTATTTATTCCCTCATCTATGTCGTTTACGTAAATTGCGAACAACAAGGGGCCCAATCGGGCATAGTTTATTATCGTCTTGTTCTACATAATTTATTACTTCTGGAATTTCGCTAGTATCTTCCTGAGTAAAAACTGAGAGGAAGTGTTGAAAGGTTCATACATATCCTTATTACTGTCAGTGATCTTACCTGAGTTACTCTTAAGTGGGCGCCTATCTTGTCCCTAATCTTACTTCTGTATACCTGAAATGATGGCTACGGGTGCACAGTCAACTAGCCGCTACAGTCCACAAGATGAATATGGGATGCACAATAAACTAGCCACTACTGCAACAAAATGTAAAATCTTCCTTTTCTAGTAGTGAACACTGGTACACTCCATCAGGTGATGCTGCGCTCTCATGATGATGCTGTTTTCCTATGTAAACAAGGGATGCGGCTGATGCCCCTTTATGCCTCCCTAGCGATAGATGGCGCTGATCACCACCTTGCTTCTCTAACATCAGATGGTACTGATCACCACCTCGCCATTCCCAGCGATAGATGGCACTGATCACCTTGCCTTCCTGACGACAGATGGCGCTGATCACCTCGCCTTCGAGACGACAGATGGCGCTGATCACCTCGCTTTCCCAACGACAGAGGGCGCCGATCCCTACTTCGCCTTAAAGACGACAGATGGCACTGATCACCTTGCCTCTCTAACAATAGCTGGTGCTGATCCCCACGATGCCTTCCCAACGACAGGTGGCTCTGATTACCACCTCATATTCCCAACAGCAGGCGCTGATAACCACCTCGTCTTCCCGACAACAGTGGAAGCTGATAACCACCTCGTCTCCCCAACAACAGTGGGGACTGATAACCACCTCGTCTCCCCAACAACAGTAGGAGCTGATAACCACCTTGTCTCCCCAACAACAGTGGGCGCTGATAACCACCTTGTCTCCCCAACAACAGTAGGAGCTGATAACCACCTCGTCTCCCCAACAACAGTGGGTGCTGATAACCACCTCATCTCCCCAACAACAGTGGAAGCTGATAACCACCTCGTTTCCGTAACAGCGAAGCTGATAATCACCTCGTCTCCCCAACAACAGAGGGCGCTGATAACCACCTTGTCTCCCCAACAACAAAGGGCGCTGATCTCACCAGTGGGCGTTGCTAACCACTTCCACACTGTGAGGAATGTCCTGTGTGTCGGCTTGCTATCTGAGATCAAGATACCTCCTGCTTGAGGTAGCAACGAGAGCAGATATAGCCCTGCCAGTAGACTCCTGCTGGAGGTGACAACAAGAGCAGATACAGCCCTGCCAGTAGACTCCCCCTGGAGGTAGCAACAAGAGCAGATATAGCCCTGCCAGTAGACTCCCCCTGGAGGTGACAACAAGAGCAGATATAGCCCTGCCAGTAGACTCCCCCTGGAGGTAGCAACAAGAGCAGATATAGCCCTGCCAGTAGACTCCTGCTGGAGGTGACAACAAGAGCAGATATAGCCCTGCCAGTAGACTTCCCCTGGAGGTGACAACAAGAGCAGAGACAGCCCTGCCAGTAGACTCCCCCTGGAGGTGACAACAAGAGCAGATACAGCCCTGCCAGTAGACTCCTCCTGGAGGTGACAACAAGAGCAGATATAGCCCTGCCAGTAGACTCCCCCTGGAGGTAGCAACAAGAGCAGATATAGCCTTGCCAGTAGACTCCCCCTGGAGGCAGCAACAAGAGCTGATATAGCCCTGCCAGTAGACACCTCCTGGAGGTGACAACAAGAGCAGATATAGCCCGGCCAGTAGACTCCTGCTGGAGGTGACAACAAGAGCAGATACAGCCCTGCCAGTAGACACCTCCTGGAGGTGACAACAAGAGCAGATACAGCCCTGCCAGTAGACTCCTCCTGGAGGTGACAACAAGAGCAGATACAGTCCTGCCAGTAGACTCCTGTTGGAGGTGACAACAAGAGCAGATACAGCCCTGCCAGTAGACTCCTCCTGGAGGTGACAACAAGAGCAGATACAGCCCTGCCAGTAGACTCCTGCTGGAGGTGACAACAAGAGCAGATACAGCCCTGCCAGTAGACTCCTCCTGGAGGTGACAACAAGAGCAGATATAGCCCTGCCAGTAGACTCCCCCTGGAGGTAGCAACAAGAGCAGATATAGCCCTGCCAGTAGACTCCTGCTGGAGGTGACAACAAGAGCAGATATAGCCCTTCCAGTAGACTCCTCCTGGAGGTGACAACAAGAGCAGATATAGCCTTGCCAGTAGACTCCCCCTGGAGGTAGCAACAAGAGCAGATATAGCCCTGCCAGTAGACACCTCCTGGAGGTGACAACAAGAGCAGATATAGCCCGGCCAGTAGACTCCTGCTGTAGGTAGCAACAAGAGCAGATATAGCCCGGCCAGTAGACTCCTGCTGGAGGTAGCAACAAGAGATGCATTCCTGCCAGTAGAATGCTGCTGGAGGTAGCAACAAGAGCAGATATAACCCTGTTAGCAGACTCCTGCTGGAGGTAACAACAAGAGCAGATATAACCCTGCTAGCAAACTCCTGCTGGAGGTAGCAAAAAAGAGCAGATGTAGTCCTGCTAGCAGACTCCTGCTGGAGGTAGCAAAAAGAGCAGATGTAGCCCTACTAGCAGACTCCTGCTGGAGGTAGAAAAAAGAGCAGATGTAGTCCTGCTAGCAGACTCCTGCTGGAGGTAGCAAAAAGAGCAGATGTAGCCCTGCTAGCAGACTCCTACTGGAGGTAGCAAAAAGAGCAGATGTAGCCCTGCTAGCAGACTCCTGCTGGAGGTAGCAAAAAGAGCAGATGTAGTCCTGCTAGCAGACTCCTGCTGGAGGTAGCAAAAAGAGCAGATGTAGCCCTACTAGCAGACTCCTGCTGGAGGTAGCAAAAAGAGCAGATGTAGCCCTGCTAGCAGACTCCTGCTGGAGGTAGCAAAAAGAGCAGACGTAGCCCTGCTAGCAGACTCCTGCTGGAGGTAGCAAAAAGAGCAGATGTAGCCCTGCTAGCAGACTCCTGCTGGAGGTAGCAAAAAGAGCAGATGTAGCCCTGCTAGCAGACTCCTGCTGGAGGTAGCAAAAAGAGCAGACGTAGCCCTGCTAGCAGACTCCTGCTGGAGGTAGCAAAAAGAGCAGATGTAGCCCTGCTAGCAGACTCCTGCTGGAGGTAGCAAAAAGAGCAGATGTAGCCCTGCTAGCAGACTCCTGCTGGAGGTAGCAAAAAGAGCAGATGTAGCCCTGCTAGCAGACTCCTGCTGGAGGTAGCAAAAAGAGCAGATGTAGCCCTGCTAGCAGACTCCTGCTGGAGGTAGCAAAAAGAGCAGATGTAGCCCTGCTAGCAGACTCCTGCTGGAGGTAGCAAAAAGAGCAGATGTAGCCCTGCTAGCAGACTCCTGCTGGAGGTAGCAAAAAGAGCAGATGTAGTCCTGCTAGCAGACTCCTGCTGGAGGTAGCAAAAAGAGCAGATGTAGCCCTACTAGCAGACTCCTGCTGGAGGTAGCAAAAAGAGCAGATGTAGCCCTGCTAGCAGACTCCTGCTGGAGGTAGCAAAAAGAGCAGACGTAGCCCTGCTAGCAGACTCCTGCTGGAGGTAGCAAAAAGAGCAGATGTAGCCCTGCTAGCAGACTCCTGCTGGAGGTAGTAAAAAGAGCAGATGTAGCCCTGCTAGCAGACTCCTGCTGGAGGTAGCAAAAAGAGCAGATGTAGCCCTGCTAGCAGACTCCTGCTGGAGGTAGCAAAAAGAGCAGATGTAGCCCTGCTAGCAGACTCCTGCTGGAGGTAGCAAAAAGAGCAGATGTAGCCCTGCTAGCAGACTCCTGCTGGAGGTAGCAAAAAGAGCAGATGTAGCCCTGCTAGCAGACTCCTGCTGGAGGTAGCAAAAAGAGCAGATGTAGCCCTGCTAGCAGACTCCTGCTGGAGGTAGCAAAAAGAGCAGATGTAGCCCTGCTAGCAGACTCCTGCTGGAGGTAGCAAAAAGAGCAGATGTAGCCCTGCTAGCAGACTCCTGCTGGAGGTAGCAAAAAGAGCAGATGTAGCCCTACTAGCAGACTCCTGCTGGAGGTAGCAAAAAGAGCAGATGTAGCCCTGCTAGCAGACTCCTGCTGGAGGTAGCAAAAAGAGCAGATGTAGTCCTGCTAGCAGACTCCTGCTGGAGGTAGCAAAAAGAGCAGATGTAGCCCTACTAGCAGACTCCTGCTGGAGGTAGCAAAAAGAGCAGATGTAGCCCTGCTAGCAGACTCCTGCTGGAGGTAGCAAAAAGAGCAGATGTAGTCCTGCTAGCAGACTCCTGCTGGAGGTAGCAAAAAGAGCAGATGTAGTCCTGCTAGCAGACTCCTGCTGGAGGTAGCAAAAAGAGCAGATGTAGCCCTGCTAGCAGACTCCTGCTGGAGGTAGCAAAAAGAGCAGATGTAGCCCTGCTAGCAGACTCCTGCTTACATCCATCAATGTACATAATTTGTGATATATCTTCCCACTACAGTATAAAGTGCTTCTCCCATACACTGTAATATATATCAGCATTGCAGGCAACCCCACCATACTCTCCCATACACATACACCACCATGATCCTTCCACACCATAATTTACACAATACTACTAGCACTTCAAGTTAGGTTGTTAGTAGGTGTTTGCTAGCACTTATGAGTGGCATCAGAGAGCCGGATAAACTTAGTGTCGGGACGCCTTTGAACTTCTCTGAAGATCGGAATTAACTTGACTAAAATCTCTGGGGAAACTTATGAACCAAGTTGGTGCTCGCACAAGTTGATAAAAAGTCCTTCACAACTCTGGAAAAGTGTGAGATGTCTCTCCCCTTCCGTCTCACCGTCTCTCCCAGGCTTTTAATGTTACCCCGTCGCCATCTCACAGTACAAACTTGAACTGAGAGACCAGTCGCTACCTCCACCGCCGCCGCCGCCGCCGCCGCCGCCGCCAAAAGCCCCTCTCCCCCCCATGCCACAGCCATCATTATTACTACCACCAGGGTGACTTCCTCCTCCAGGCCCGGTGGCCTGGTGGCTAAAGCTCCCGCTTCACACACGGAGGGCCCGGGTTCGATTCCCGGCGGGTGGAAACATTTCGACACGTTTCCTTACACCTGTTGTCCTGTTCACCTAGCAGCAAATAGGTACCTGGGTGTTAGTCGACTGGTGTGGGTCGCATCCTGGGGGACAAGATTAAGGACCCCAATGGAAATAAGTTAGACAGTCCTCGTTGACGCACTGAGTTTCTTGGGTTATCCTGGGTGGCTAACCCCCCGGGGTTAAAAATCCGAACGAAATTTTATCTTATCTTATCTTACCACCACCACCACCACCACCACCAGGGTGACTTCCTCCTCCACCACTACCACCACCAGGGTGACTTCCTCCTCCACCACCACCACCAGGGTGACTTCCTCCACCACCACCACCACCACCACCACCAGGGTGACTTCCTCCTCCACCACCACCACCAGGGTGACTTCCTCCTCCACCACCACCACCACCAGGGTGACTTCCTCCTCCACCACCACCACCACCAGGGTGACTTCCTCCTCCACCACCACCAGGGTGACTTCCTCCTCCACCACCACCAGGGTGACTTCCTCCTCCACCACCACCAGGGTGACTCCCTCCTCCACCACCACCAGGGTGACTTCCTCCTCCACCACCACGAGGGTGACTTCCTCCTCCACCACCACTAGGGTGACTCCCTCCTCCACCACCACCAGGGTGACTCCCTCCTCCACCACCACCAGGGTGACTCCCTCCTCCACCACCACCAGGGTGACTCCCTCCTCCAGCACCACCAGGTTGACTCCCTCCTCCACCACTACCAGGGTGACTCCCTCCTCCACCACCACCAGGGTGACTCCCTCCTCCACCACCACCAGGGTGACTCCCTCCTCCACCACCACCAGGGTGACTCCCTCCTCCACTACCACCAGGGTGACTCCCTCCTCCACTACAACCAGGGTGACTTCCTCCTCCACTACCACCAGGGTGACTCCCTCCACCACCAGGGTGACTCCCTCCTCCACTACCATCAGGGTGACTTCCTCCTCCACTACCACCAGGGTGACTTCCTCCTCCACTACCACCAGGGTGACTCCCTCCACCACCAGGGTGACTCCCTCCTCCACCACCACCAGGGTGACTCCCTCCAAGACCACCACCAGGGCACCTCTCTCCTCCACTAGGCTCCTTCAACACCACCAGGGCACCTCTCTCCTCCACTAGGCTCCTCCAACACCAGGGCACCTCCCTCCTCCACTAGGCTCCTCCAACACCACCAGGGCACCTCCCTCCTCCACTAGGCTCCTCCAACACCACCAGGGCACCTCTCTCCTCCACTAGGCTCCTCCAACACCACCAGGGCACCTCCCTCCTCCACTAGGCTCCTCCAACACCACCAGGGCACCTCCCTCCTCCACTAGGCTCCTCCAACACCACCAGGGCACCTCTCTCCTCCACTAGGCTCCTCCAACACCACCAGGGCACCACCCTCCTCCACTATCAGCCGGGCTGTGGCTCGTACGTTGGACTGCGTGCGGCCAGCAGTAACAGCCTGTTTGATCAGGCCCTGATCCACCGGGAGGCCTGGTCATGGACCGGGCCGCGGGGGCGTTGATCCCCGGAATAACCTTCAGGTAACTAGGCTCCTCCAACACCACCAGGGCGCCTCCTTCCTCCACCAGTTCCCTCCAACACCACCAGGGCGCCTCCCTCCTCCATTAGGCTCCTCCAACACCACCAGGGCACCTCCCTCCTCCACTAGGCTCCTCCAATACCACTAGGGCGCCTCCCTCCTCCATTAGGCTCCTTCAACACCACCAGGGCACCTCTCTCCTCCACTAGGCTCCTCCAACACCAGGGCACCTCCCTCCTCCACTAGGCTCCTTCAACACAACCAGAGTGCCTCCCTCCTCCACTAGGTTCCTTCAACACCACCAGGGCACCTCCCTCCTCCGCTAGGCTCCTCCAACACCACCAGGGAGCCTCCCTCCTCCACCAGTTCCCTCCAACACCACCAGGGCGCCTCCCTCCTCCATTAGGCTCCTCCAACACCACCAGGGCACCTCCCTCCTCCACTAGGCTCCTCCAATACCACTACGGCGCCTCCCTCCTCCATTAGGCTCCTTCAACACCACCAGGGCGCCTCCCTTCTCCACTAGGCTCCTCCGACACCACCAGGGCACCTCCCTCCTCCACTAGGCTCCTCTAACACCACCAGGGCGCCTCCCTTCTCCACTAGGCTCCTCCAACACCACCAGGGCACCTCCCTCCTCCGCTAGGCTCCTCCAATACCACTAGGGCGCCTCCCTCCTCCATTAGGCTCCTCCAACACCACCAGGGCACCTCCCTCCTCCACTAGGCTCCTTCAACACCACCAGAGCGCCTCCCTCCTCCACTAGGTTCCTTCAACACCACCAGGGCACCTCCCTCCTCCACTAGGCTCCTTCAACACCACCAGGGCACCTCCCTCCTCCACTAGGCTCCTTCAACACCACCAGAGCGCCTCCCTCCTCCACTAGGTTCCTTCAACACCACCAGGGCACCTCCCTCCTCCACTAGGCTCCTCTAACACCACCAGGGCGCCTCCCTTCTCCACTAGGCTCCTCCAACACCACCAGGGCACCTCCCTCCTCCACTAGGTTCCTCCAACACCACCAGGGCACCTCCCTCCTCCAATAGGCTCCTTCAACATCACCAGGGCGCCTCCCTCCTCCACTAGGCTCCTCCAACACCACCAGGGCGCCTCCCTCCTCCACTAGGCTCCTTCAACACCACCAGGGCATCTCCCTCCTCCACTAAGCTCCTCCAACACCACCAGCGCACTTCCCTCCCCCACTAGGCTCCTCCAACACCAATATCCCCAACACTTGTCATTGCCAGACGCTGGAGCAGCACTCTCTTCCCCCGTGACGCCTCACCACCACAAGCAACTCTCGCCCTTATGCTCCCTTACTTAAGAAAGAGTAATTTTGATATTTTTCTTCCCCTTGAGTGATTTCTTGCCTGTTCGTGACGGCTTGAGTGTGTGTGTGTGTGTGTGTGTGTGTGTGTGTGTGTGTGTGTGTGTGTGTGTGTGTGTGTGTGTGTGTGTGTGTGTGTGTGTGTATGTACTTACCTAATTGTGGTTGCAGGGGTCGAGTCGTAGCTCCAGCCCCGCCTCTTCACTCTGTGCAAGTGTGTGCTTGCGCTCGCCAGTTCTCACCTATTTCTTCATATGGGGCGTCGATCCTTAGCTCCTGCCTCAGCCTCCTACAGCACCTTGATCGCCATTACCTACTTCTGATTTTATGTAATTTACCACATCTACTCAGCCTCTCCTCACAGTTCGCTCCTCTCAGCTCTGGTAATAACCTGGTTGCAAACCTTTGGACTTTTACAAGTGTCTTCACTTGCTTGAGCAGGTGTGCGCTTCATGCTGTGGCTGCGTACTCTGTAACTAGCCTAACATACTGTGTATGTCGTGTATATGGTTCTGGCGGATTCTTTAAGTTCCTGAATGCTGGGGTTTGCTAGTCTTGTATATGTTACTTACTGCCATTATGGTTTACATCCACTTCTGGCGATATCCTTGGTGTTATTTTCACCCCCAGATCCTTTTCAATTCCTGATGTTTGCAGCTTCTCTCTTCCCTTGATGTACCGTTACTGTGACTGTCGTAGAATTCCAGCAAATTCACATGACAGAGTTTTCGATTTTTAAATCCATTCTTTTTTTCGTAAAAAATACTTTTCCGTACTATCTTCTCCAGAACTTTTTGAGAGTATGCATGTTAGAGATACTGGTCTATAATTCAGGGCCTCTTGTTCGTCCACCTTTTTTTCATACACAGGAACGACATTTGTCATTTTTTAATTTTCTGGCAGCTGTCCTGACTGGAGAGACTGATAAATACCTTTTCAATTAGGTCACAAGAGATGTTTTGCTCCTTCTCTCAGCACCCATGGAGATAAGTTATCTGCTCCCACCACAACTTTTGTTACAATCCAGTTCTTGTAGGAGTCTTGTCACTTCTTTTGTTGCGTTAATACTCTACGGTACCTGTTGGTCTGTTCTCTGTACACTGCCTTTATGTATTTCTCCACTTTAATCTGTGAAGATTTCTCTGAAGTTCTTTGCTAAGCACTTCACAAACTTCCCTGTCATTTTCTGTTAGCGTCCGTGCCTCCTTCCTCAGCCTTATCACTTGCTCCTTCACCGACGTCTTTTTTATGTGTTTGTGGAGTAACTTTGGTTCTGTGTTGATCGTCAACGTTGTATCATTTTCGAAATGTCTTTCAGCCTTCCTTCTTATTCTTGTACATTCCTCTTTATCTCTCCTGCTTGTTTCTCGGGTTTCTATACCTCGATCTGCTCTATATTTTTTCAAAGCCTTCTTGCTCCTTCCCTTGAACTCTGTTCTCTGTTTTTCCTGTTTGGTATCAATCTCATCCCTGCTTTTTGGCACGTTGCGTCTATTACCTCCATAATTTCTTATCCAGTTCTGTCTCCTGGTTCCCTTCCCCATTCCACTTCTCAGAATTTTTTATATGCCATCATAGTCCCCTCTTCTGCAGTCTCACTTTCTGTTACTTCTTCCTTTTTTATCTCCATTCCCCTTTCCAAAAGGTACTCCAAGCTTAGTACTATATGATCGCTGCCTCCTACTGGTTCCCCATGATTAATTTCCTCTACTTTATATATATTTAGTGTGAAAACCAAATTAAGTCTCGCTGGTACATCTCCCTCCCTCACTCTTTTTGTTTCTTTTACGTGTTGGGTCACCAAGTTCTTCATACCTGCGTCCATAAATATCACTCACGAGGCCTGGTCACTGACCGGGCCGCGGGGGGCGTTGACCCCCGAAGCCTCCATCTCCAGATATGTCTCTGGTCCTCCTTGAGTGTTTCTTTTCCCCATAAAAGGAAGTCTCCTAGTACTAGAAGTTTACATTCATTTATATTTGCGCTCTCTGTTGCCCTCAGTGTGTGTGTGTGTGTGTGTGTGTGTGTGTGTGTGTGTGTGTGTGTGTTAGTTACCATTTTGTCCTAGGCACATGTCGATTAGACACTAGGCCTGTTGTATATGTGTGTGCATGTGTATGTGTGTGTGTGTGTGTGTGTGTGTGTGTGTGTGTGTGTGTGTGTGTGTGTGTGTGTGTGTGTGTGTGTGTGTGTGTGTGTGTGTGTGTGTGTGTGTGTGCGCGCGCGTGCATGAGAGTGAAGAACGCTCTCTCTTAGATAGGAAGCCATCACAGGTAGCAGTAATGAGAGGTGTGGAGGGCAGGTGAGAGAGAGCCACAACTGACCCACTGGTGCTTCAAGCAACACATAATTACGCCAGTTTTATGAACACTCAAGACAGGAACCACTTCTTGCAATATTTATACCTGATACGAAAATGTAGAAGCGTCTCCACGCCCCGAGGATGAACAACAATGTCTTCCCACCATCACTTGTTTTCCTCCAATTTTTCTTCAGTTATATTTATCATTTGTCTCATATATAATACAGATAATATATTTTTGTTGTTGTTGTTATCGTTTTTGCTGTTTTTTATTTTAGTTAATTTATATTATCATGTTGTTCACGCTCGCACCCCCACCCCCCTCTTCCGCAATACTTATACCACCGTTCATGTCACCCCAACAACAACTCTCCCCCCAGCAGCCCCTACCAACATCCCTCCCCACCAACATTAACACCACCCCACAACCACCAACCTCACCAACACCACCCCCACCAACACACACCCTCCCCTACCAACACCACCCCACCAACACTAACCTCAAACCATGAGCACTCCCACCTTACTGACACCCACTAACCCCACCCTCACTACCCCACCCCTCCCACCACAACAACCACCATCACAACACCCCCACCACCATCACAACACCAAACTCAGACTGCACACAAGGGTCAACATTCCAGTGAGGGCGGACGGGTTTTAACCCTTTAAGGCCACAAGCAGCGTCTGGGCAGCGGGTGAAGTAAGAGTGAAGGACCCCTGCCGTGATGGGACCATCTGGGACCACTTCACACCACTTGGGAGACACTGGGACCACCTGTGATCAGGTGGAACCAGTCTGGACCAGCTGGGAGGAACTTGGAATCAAAGAGGATCAAGCAGAAGCAGATCCCACGTCTTGGGGAATATTAAGATGCACTTGACAACAGCTTGAGATCACTCGAGGTCACTGGGGATCAGGTGAGCCCAGTGGGATCATGGAGGAGGCAGTGAGACCATCTGGGATCATTTGAGACAAACTAGAACTAACAGAGGTAGTTTAGGACAAACCAGGACTAGTGGAGAGACTCTAGAACAAACCAGGACTAGTGGAGAGACTCTAGAACAAACCAGGACTAGTGGAGAGACTCTAGAACAAACCAGGACTAGTGGAGAGACTCTAGAACAAACCAGGACTAGTGGAGACACTCTAGAACAAAACAGTATTAGTGGAGACACTCTAGAACAAAACAGTATTAGTGGGGACACTCTAGAACAAACCAGGACTAGTGGAGACACTCTAGAACACACCAGGACTAGTGGAGACACTCTAGAACAAAACAGTATTAGTGGAGACACTCTAGAACAAACCAGGACTAGTGGAGACACTCTAGAACAAACCAGGACTAGTGGAGACACTCTAGAACACACCAGGACTAGTGGAGACACTCTAGAACAAACCAGGACTAGTGGAGACACTCTAGAACAAAACAGTATTAGTGGAGACACTCTAGAACAAACCAAGACTAGTGGAGACACTCTAGAACAAAACAGTATTAGTGGAGACACTCTAGAACACACCAGGACTAGTGGAGACACTCTAGAACAAACCAGGACTAGTGGAGACACTCTAGAACAAACCAGGACTAGTGGAGACACTCTAGAACAAACCAGGACTAGTGGAGACACTCTAGAACAAACCAGGACTAGTGGAGAGACTCTAGAACAAACCAGGACTAGTGGAGACACTCTAGAACAAAACAGTATTAGTGGAGACACTCTAGAACAAAACAGTATTAGTGGGGACACTCTAGAACACACCAGGACTAGTGGAGACACTCTAGAACAAACCAGGACTAGTGGAGACACTCTAGAACAAACCAGGACTAGTGGAGACACTCTAGAACAAACCAGGACTAGTGGAGAGACTCTAGAACAAACCAGGACTAGTGGAGACACTCTAGAACAAACCAGGACTAGTGGAGAGACTCTAGAACAAACCAGGACTAGTGGAGAGACTCTAGAACAAACCAGGACTAGTGGAGACACTCTAGAACAAAACAGTATTAGTGGAGACACTCTAGAACAAAACAGTATTAGTGGGGACACTCTAGAACAAACCAGGACTAGTGGAGACACTCTAGAACACACCAGGACTAGTGGAGACACTCTAGAACAAACCAGGACTAGTGGAGACACTCTAGAACACACCAGGACTAGTGGAGACACTCTAGAACACACCAGGACTAGTGGAGACACTCTAGAACAAACCAGGACTAGTGGAAACACTCTAGAACACACCAGGACTAGTGGAGACACTCTAGAACACACCAGGACTAGTGGAGACATTCTAAAACAAACCAGGACTAGTGGAGACACTCTAGAACACACCAGGACTAGTGGAGACATTCTAAAACAAACCAGGACTAGTGGAGACACTCTAGAACACACCAGAACTAGTGGAGACACTCTAGAACAAACCAGGACTAGTGGAGACACTCTAGAACACACCAGGACTAGTGGAGACACTCTAGAACACACTAGGACTAGTGGGGACACTCTAGAACACACCAGGACTAGTGGAGACACTCTAGAACACACCAGGACTAGTGGAGACACTCTAGAACACACCAGGACTAGTTTAGACATTCTAAAACAAACCAGGACTAGTGGAGACACTCTAGAACACACCAGAACTAGTGGAGACACTCTAGAACAAACCAGGACTAGTGGAGACACTCTAGAACACACCAGGACTAGTGGAGACACTCTAGAACACACCAGAACTAGTGGAGACACTCTAGAACACACCAGGACTAGTGGAGACACTCTAGAACACACCAGAACTAGTGGAGACATCCTAGAACACACCAGGACTAGTTTAGACATTCTAAAACAAACCAGGACTAGTGGAGACACTCTAGAACACACCAGAACTAGTGGAGACACTCTAGAACAAACCAGGAATAGTGGAGACACTCTAGAACACACCAGGACTAGTGGAGACACTCTAGAACACACCAGGACTAGTGGAGACACTCTAAAACAAACCAGGACTAGTGAAGACATTCTAGAACAAACCAGAACTAGTGGAGACACTCTAGAAAACACCAGAACTAGTGGAGACATCCTAGAACACACCAGGACTAGTTTAGACATTCTAAAACAAACCAGGACTAGTGGAGACACTCTAGAACACACCAGAACTAGTGGAGACACTCTAGAACAAACCAGGACTAGTGGAGACACTCTAGAACACACCAGGACTAGTGGAGACACTCTAGAACACACCAGGACTAGTGGGGACACTCTAGAACACACCAGGACTAGTGGAGACACTCTAGAACACACCAGGACTAGTGGAGACACTCTAGAACACACCAGGACTAGTTTAGACATTCTAAAACAAACCAGGACTAGTGGAGACACTCTAGAACACACCAGAACTAGTGGAGACACTCTAGAACAAACCAGGAATAGTGGAGACACTCTAGAACACACCAGGACTAGTGGAGACACTCTAGAACACACCAGGACTAGTGGGGACACTCTAGAACACACCAGGACTAGTGGAGACACTCTAGAACACACCAGGACTAGTGGAGACACTCTAGAACACACCAGGACTAGTGGGGACACTCTAGAACACACCAGGACTAGTGGAGACACTCTAGAACACACCAGGACTAGTGGAGACACTCTAGAACACACCAGGACTAGTGGAGGCACTCTAGAACACACCAGGACTAGTGGGGACACTCTAGAACACACCAGGACTAGTGGAGACACTCTATAACACACCAGAACTAGTGGAGACACTCTAGAACAAACCAGGAATAGTGGAGACACTCTAGAACACACCAGGACTAGTGGAGACACTCTAGAACAAACCAGGACTAGTGGAGACACTCTAGAACAAACCAGGACTAGTGGAGACACTCTAGAACAAACCAGGACTAGTGGAGACACTCTAGAACACACCAGGACTAGTGGAGACACTCTAGAACACACCAGGACTATTGGAGACACTCTAGAACAAACCAGGACTAGTGGAGACACTCTAGAACACACCAGGACTAGTGGAGACACTCTAGAACACACCAGGACTAGTGGAGACACTCTAGAACACACCAGGACTAGTGGAGACACTCTAGAACACACCAGGACTAGTGGAGACACTCTAGAACACACCAGGACTAGTGGAGACACTCTAGAACACACCAGGACTAGTGGAGACACTCTAGAACAAACCAGGACTAGTGGAGACACTCTAGAACAAACCAGGACTAGTGGAGACACTCTAGAACACACCAGGACTAGTGGAGACACTCTAGAACACACCAGGACTATTGGAGACACTCTAGAACAAACCAGGACTAGTGGAGACACTCTAGAACACACCAGGACTAGTGGAGACACTCTAGAACACACCAGGACTAGTGGAGACACTCTAGAACACACCAGGACTAGTGGAGACACTCTAGAACACACCAGGACTAGTGGAGACACTCTAGAACACACCAGGACTAGTGGAGACACTCTAGAACACACCAGGACTAGTGGAGACACTCTAGAACAAACCAGGACTAGTGGAGACACTCTAGAACACACCAGGACTAGTGGAGACACTCTAGAACACACCAGGACTAGTGGGGTTAGTTTAGGACAAACTAGAACTAGACATCACACCAGCAAGCCATCACAACCATTAAACCACCATACCAGTAGCTACGATTCGAACGTGTACTTACACCAGGTTTATGGTGTTGGAAGTATAAACGAGAAACATTGAGAAATACACCAAACAATGTGTCTGGAATTACTTCGCTGGCTTCCTGATTTGTTTCTATGCTGTTTCCTTTACATATTTTAGATGTGACGTCTTATATCGTGACGATGTGGAGAAAGTTACCGGAAAATGTGGATATTGCAATGGTTCAGTATTGTCTTGATCCCATTGGTTGTCGAGCAACAGGTCATGGTGGTCGAGCAACGGGTCATGGTGGTCGAGCAACAGGTCATAGTGGTCGAATAACAGGTCATGGTAGTCGAGTAACATGTCATGGTGGTCGAGTAACAGGTCATGGTGGTCGAGTAACAGGTCCTGGTCAAGTATCAGGCCATGGTGATCAAGTATCAGGTCATGGTAGTAAAGTAACAGGTCATCATGGTCAAATATCAGGTCATGGTAATCAAGTAACAGGTCGTGGTGGTCGAGTAACAGGTCATAGTGGCCAAGTATAAGGTCATGGTAGTCAAGTAACAGGTCATCATAGTCAAGTATCAGGTCATGGTAATCAAGTCATCAGGTCATGATGGTCAAGTCATCAGGTCATGATGGTCAAGTCATCAGGTCATGATAGTCAAGTCATCAGGTCATGATGGTCAAGTCATCAGGTCATGGTGGTCAAGTCATCAGGTCATGGTGGTCAAGTCATCAGGTCATGGTGGTTAGGTAACAGGTCATGGTGGTCAAGTAGCAGGTCATGATGGTCAAGTACCAGGTCATGGTGGTCAAGTAACAGTTCATGGTGGTCCAGTAACAGGTCATGGTGGTCAAGTAACAGGTCATGGTAGTCAGGCCACAGGTCATGGTGGTCAAGTAGCAGGTCATGATGGTCAAGTACCAGGTCATGGTGGTCAAGTAACAGTTCATGGTGGTCCAGTAACAGGTCATGGTAGTCGAGTAACAGGTCATGGTTTTCTCAATAACAGTTATATTCCAGAATGTCTTACAGGTAGCAAGAAAAACTGTGTTGGTAGTTAAAACCTTCCTTCCCCTCGTTACCACCGCGACGTTCCGCCTCTTCCTGGGCTTCTTCAGGTCCTGAGATATATTAAAATCATACAAGAACACTGACCTCTCAGCGTTCAGGCTCACGTGTGAACCCTTCCTCCTGGGCGAAATGTTGCAACGGTCTCTGTACTAACCATTGTTTATTTAGTCATTGTGTATCCAATCCTTTCTACCTGTGTGGGTAAGGCTGTGCCTGCCCTCCAAGTTCTTTCACGGTGAAGGCTACGTGTATTCTCTCTCTAACTCGTCCCTTCCCCATGATGAAGGGACAAGGAACTCTTCATATTTCCTCCTTTCTCTTTATATTCCATCTGAAGTGGATGTGCAGGGTTGGAGCAACGTTAACATCACTATCACCACCACCACTAACACCACCACAACTTCCAGCACTGTTACCGCCACCACTACAACTACCAGCACTATCACCATCACTACCACCAACACAACTAGCACTATCACCACCACCACTATCACAACTACCAGCACTATCACCAACACAACCAGCACTATCACCACCACCACTATCACAACTACCAGCACTATCACCATCACTACCACCAACACAACCAGCACTATCACCACCACCACTATGACAACTACCAGCACTATCACCACCACTACCACAACTACCAGCAATATTACACCACTATCACCATCATAAGCCTAAGCAAACAATAGCAGTAGCTTTAATACCAATCCCAACAAAAGTGGTGGTTGGTGGGGTGGTGGGGGAAGAGGGGGTGCTGGTGTGGGGGGGGGCTGGTCCTTTTAAAGGTTCACAAATTCGGTTTGGTTGAGACTCAATGCATGAGGTCCCAGGAAGACCACTCAATTAGGGACATACAAGGACCCCCAAATTGGGTTGAGTGGTGGAGAAAGCCGACGAAGCCGAGGTGGGGAGACCAGCCATGTCTGCTACCCCTGTCAGATGAGGTGGGGAGGCTAGTCATGTCTGCTACCTTGTGAGGCGAGGTGGGGAGGCTAGCAAGGTCTGCTACCCTTGTAGGTGGGGAGACTAGGTAACCATGTTTGCTACCCCTGTGAGACGAGGTGGGGAGGGTAGCAATGTCTGCTACCCTTGAAGGTGGGGAGTCTAGCTAGCCATGTCTGCTACCCCTGTGAGACGTGGGGAGGCTACCCATATGAGACGAGGTGGGGAGACTACTCATGTCTGCTACCCATGTTACCCGAGGTCACGAGTCGTAGCACTACCACTGTAGAACCAACAGCCATCCTGATACAGTAACAGACAGCAGCATAGACAGATTCACTGACACTATCATACAGATAAACACACTGACAGCCATTCCCAGATACATTGATAGCAGCCATAGAGACACACACACAGCCATACAAACATTGACAGACAACCATACGGACACTGACATCCATACAGAAAGATGCACTGATAGACAGCCATTCATACACTGACACAGCCATACAGATACACTGATAGGCAGGAATACAGACACACTGACAGCCATCCAGACACACTGATATACAACCATAAAGACACACTGACAGCCATGCAAACTCCCTGATAACCATACTCACCGACAGACAGCCATATAGACACACTGACAGACAACCATAGACAAACATTAACAGACAGCCACACAGACAGACTGAAGAGAAAGATCACCGGACTGACGTCTTGACAAGAGACCCTTCAAAAGGGGTTAATGGTGAAAAGTTCTTGATCCAAGGAACTGGAGCTACCCTTCCTTTCCTCGGATCAAACCTGACTGCTTCTCATCCCATAGGAGCTGTATGACCCCACGGGCTTAGCGCTTCCCCATGAACACCAACAGTATCAACAGTTATTATTATTATTATTATTATTATTATTATTATTTTTAAAAATATTGAGAAAGCACAGACATACAGACAGAGACAAGTAGAGAGGCATTAAGACCTTTATTCCCAAAGGTCTAAATCTATGTCTAATTGTCTACTTTTCCATCTCTCCGCTCAACTATCCACCTACCCACCACCCAACTCATCCATCACCCGTCCACTCACTCACCTATCCTCATCTATCTATCCCTTGCACCTCTTCACTCAACCTATCACGCAGCACCTATACAGCCACTGTTTCAACACATACCTACTTAACCACTCACACTTATCCACCCACCTGCCTTACTAAGCCTATCCACTCCCACCTGTCCACTCAGCAGGCTCCTATCCTCACCAGCATCAGGAGCGGCTCGCCGCAGAGTCAATCGCAAGCAAAGGAATGGAAGCCATCACTTCCTGCTGCGCCCAGCTGACAAACTCCCAGCAAGCACGCAACACGCACGCACTCACATATACATACACACTCATACATACATACACAAAGAAACGCAGAGAAAACAACGAAAGATTCACGCTAATACAAGAAGAAAGGGAGACATGCCAACAGATCCTGATTTAATAACTAATTAATAAAAAAATACATGAGGCCACTAGAGTAATCAATTTCAATTATCAATCATCCGTGGAGTTGTAAATCTAAGCGCTGTCTGACCCTTGTGGGTTTAACGCTTAGTTTTGATGATGATGATGATAAAAATCATAATGATAAGAATATTTCCATTACTATGGCCTCGTTGATAGTTCATAAGCTGACCTACAATAGATCATAGAAAGAATGAACAAGAAGGAAGGAAGAAAACAGAGAATACGGAATAAACAGGAATTAATACCATAAAATTAATACCATAAAATTAATACCATAAAATCGGGAGTGATGAAAACACCTTAGATGATTCTGAAACCTGGAAATATGCAATAAATTATGAAATAAAGCAAGTTTTCTCTTATCATAATGACTAAGACAATTTCAAGATAAAACTAAATGTAAAGGATTATGTGATGAAAGTGACGGGGAAACTGACGGATGAAAACAAGAAAATATCAGAGAAATCTCAGTAAAAATAGATCTCAAGAAGCTACGACTCACAGCAAACAACTTCAAGAAACTCGTAGGACGAAGTCTTGCTACACATTCCTAAAGTTCACAGTTGCGACAGAAGAGGAAGGAATTGGAAAAATCTGCAGGAATCAGACAAATCAAAGTCAATGCTTACAAAATTCTTATTCCTGGGACAATGTTGTACCAGCATAAGAATATATGTAACCTCTGTCTCTTCTTCAACTGATCACCAATTTGCTATTCGATTCGATAGGCAGTGAAACCAGATATATAACAATGGCGAGTTTTGGAAACGGCAGGTTACTAACGAGTCTCTGTAAGAAGCCTAAGACACAGAAGACTTTCAGAACGCTGGGAACCTTCAAATTTTCTACCAGTCTTCAAAACACAGTAAACAGATACGAGGTCCTAAACTGCTAAGCAGTATCGCTGACATTCATACACTGTATTACATCGTAGAAACTCCCACTGTGTAAGTCAGTTAAGTACGTAGTGAAGACAGACTTACATAGCTGCATGAACCAGCATCATTAGGACAGTGAACAATGGTAGGAATTAACAAGAGATACAATGGATGCAAAATACAGCATAATATTGATCATTCTCCCCCAAAGTGTAAAGGAGTGACCTATCCCAAGAGCTAGAGCTCAACCCTCTGTACACTCAACTAGGTAAATGAACAGGCAGATGGACGATAGAATTTAGTGTAATGAAAATAGGAGAACAGGAATAGGAAATAGGGGTGTGTGACAGCGTCTGAGAGAGCTAAGATACTGTCACCAGACCACCACTCATATTCTACAGCCACAAACTACATAATATCCTACATATATAAATAATGAGAAATACTAAAAGAAAACTTTCCGCAGTATCTCAGCAACAAAAATATTAAAAATAAAAGACCTTGCTTGGTTTTATACTCAGCTTTTGCATGCACCGTCGTGGGACACAACTGAGACTACCACCTGAGTTTAGAATGTCTGATTGGCCTTTATTATTGTTGATGCCAAATTTATGCGTATCCATTCAGGTTATTGTTTACTTAAACTCTGTACGCATGACGTTGTGTGCATGTCTCCACTTCAGTGTGAATGGTTTCAGTCAGACCGAAACGTCGTCTGGGTGTTAGTCGACTGATGTGGGTCGCATCCTGGGGACAAAATTCACCTAATTTGCCGTAAACGTTCAGCATAACAAGCGGCTTTTTATATAGTATTATATCAATGATGTCAGCTATGGTCTGTATACCTTGTACATGTACTTGTAGAAATAAAGATTATTATTATTATTATTATTATTATTATTATTATTATTCCTGTGTGCGGATTATTTGTCTATTTCCATGAGTTTGTGATCGCATTATGTGATATCTGAGATTATGTGTGAACAGGACAGCACTAGGACACTGAGCGACCGAGTGGCGTCTCTACAGGATAAATGAGAGAGATACTAAACATTTCAAAGATATATTACAAGATGGATCACTGAGTAATAAATACGAGCCACCAAGAGGGGAAAACAAAACTGAGATACTATCATTGGCAGACAGGTGAAAAAAGAGGCGACCTGATAACCATTTTAAAGATCATTTAACAATAAATAAACAAGACGAATTTTTAACATCTTCAAGAGGCACAACAAGAGGATTTAAGTGTAAACAAAAAAAAAGTGAATAGCGTCGAATGAATACCAGAATGTCTTCTCTTAAAAAATAATTGTATATTATACTTACATATACGCCTATATATATATATATATATATATATATATATATATATATATATATATATATATATATATATATATATATATATATATATATATATATCAATACATGAGTCGTTGTGTTGTATAACTACAGCAACTGCTGTAGTTATACAGCACAACTCACAGTTGCAACAAATCTCGTCAGGGGAAGCTGAACCAAGTCGTTGGCAAGTGATGAGGGTAGTTAAGCTCCGTATAAACTAGGGTCTTAAGCCTCTCTAACGAGCGGCCGGAACGAGGTGATTCGAGGGCATTTTGAAGCTGGCTAACTAAGGGTAAGAGGAGCATAAGAGAGCCGCTGTACACTTGGTCATACAAGCCGGGTATAACAGCTTATGTGGCTCCTTAGTTCCGGCTTGTTGAATGTGGTTGCGTCAGGCTGAAGATGGTTCTTGTTACTGTTGTTGTTGTTACTGGTGCTGCTGTTGTTCTCGTTGCTACTGTTGTTATTGTTGCTAGTTATTATTTACAGCTTTTTTCTTTTTGCTAATGCTGCTGTTATTGCTACTGCTGCTGCTGTTTCTGCTGCTTATTCTATTGCAGCTGCTGCTGTTACTAATACGACTACTGCTGCTGCCACTGAATATGCTTTTACTACTGATACTGTTGCAGCTGCTACTGTTCCTGCTGCTGACCCAGCCCAGTGCCTGACTTGTTTATCCCTCAATCACCTGTTGATAAAATCACCTGCTTGGCTGTTTGCGCTCATCACTAGTTGACACCATACTCATTACCATAGACAGGTGCGCCGTCTAGCTCATTACCACACACAGGTGTGCCACACAGCTCATTACCTATTCGAATGGTGACCAAACTGCATCCAGGGCCATCACAGGACGATACAACCGTTCATCGAATTACGAACATAAAGATACGATTACTTTTTATAGCAGGCGAAGGGCTTTTGAGGCGAGGAATTGGACTCATCCTCTCAATTCGTTGCGTCAAGCCTGATTACCTTCCATTCCAAATTTATGTAACGTTAGACAGGGATTTCAGTTCTAGATTTTTGAAGCTAGGTTACTGTGCACCTTATGTCCATCTTGTGCACAGTAGTGGCTAGTTTATTCTGCACCTCGTATCCATCCTGTGGACGGTAGTGGCTATATGACTATCTTTTGTTCACCTCTTGTCCATCCTGTGGAGGGTAGCGCAAGAGCATGTGGATACACAAGTGGTCTAGGAACTAGGCCACAAAAGGGTTAACAGGTGTACATCTGTAGATGAATGGTTCAGAGATTAAGAGACCATACAATAAGTGTCATGGGTCCGAGACTGTTCAACTGCCTCCCAGCATACATAAGGGGGATTACCAACAGACCCCTGGCAGTCTTCAAGCTGGCACTGGACAAGCACCTAAAGTCGGTTCCTGACCAGCCGGGCTGTGGCTCGTACGTTGGTTTGCGTGCAGCCAGCAGCAACAGCCTGGTTGATCAGGCTCTGATCCACCAGGAGGCCTGGTCACAGACCGGGCCGCGGTGGGGGCGTTGACCCCCGGAACTCTCTCCAGGTATTCCAGGTAAACTCCAGAGAACCGACACGTTGAGAAATTAGACACATGTGCAACTCTTGGGTATCTTTACTGGCGAAACGTTTCCTCAATAAAGATACCTAAGAGTTGCACATGTGTCTAATTTATCAAGGTGTACATCTATATTTATATCTACAGTTGTCTTATTTATCACATAGGTTATTATACTGTCTCTATATTCCTTAATAAGTGGACAATTAAGCACACAGTGTTCAAGACAGTGGCTACAGGTCTGGCCACATACTTCGCATTGGGTTTAATCATCATCTGTGTGTCAGCCAGAATGCCAGAAGTGCTTGTAATCAAGCGTAATCAACATCAATCAGTCTGTTCACATTGCAAATTGATCCATGGTATAAACCTTGGTAATAAATACCGACAAGTTGGTTTAGAAAGACACGTAAGCAAACACTATAACATATTTATTAGAAAACGTTTCGGTCCTGGGACCTTGATCAAGGTCCCAGGACCGAAACGTTTTCTAATAAATATGTTATAGTGTTTGCTTACGTGTCTTTCTAAACCAAATTGATCCATAAACGTACTTATGTACGTTTATGTTATCATAGTGGGTTATAGATCTAACTCGACCTTCTAACTGCATTCCCATGCCATACAGGTTCCTAATTTCCTCTCATATTATTCCCAACGTTAGACACAGATATACCAAAGTTATATTCTACATTTTCTCCCGGAGAACTTTCTTTTGCTTCCACAGCACCTGGGAAGAGGAAGGTAATCAGCTTTGATCCCGGGAGGAAGATGGTAGCTCCAGTTCCTGGGATCAAGAGCCCACACCGTCACGGTACCTCCATCGGAGACGTAATGAGATGGTATACTAACCTACTGTTCATTATGATAATTAACATTATTTCTGGACCTTCTGATGTAAAGCTTTAATTTGAGAAAGAGAGAGAGAGAGAGAGAGAGAGAGAGAGAGAGAGAGAGAGAGAGAGAGAGAGAGAGAGAGAGAGAGAGAGAGAGAGAGAGAGAGAGTGCGCGCGCACACAGACTAACACCCTTGCCAGCACATGTACTAGAACCCTTCCTAGTACAATAACACCCTTCTTAGCACAAATACCAGCACAATAGCACCCTCCAGGCACACACACACATATTAGCACCCTTCCTAGATCAATAGCACACATGCTAGCACAATAGCACCCTCCTTATCATACACTAGCACAATAGAACACACACACACACACTAGCACCTTCCTAGCACACACACTATGGAGGGTGCCTCCCTAGCACACACTAACACAATAGAACCCTTCCTAGTACACATTGGCACAACAGCACCCTTCCTAGCACACACACTATCACAATAGTACACTCCCTAACACGTAAACTAACACACTAGCACCCTTCCTAGCACACATTAACACAATAGTACACTCCCTTGTATACACACTAGCACAAAAGAACCCTAGCACAAGAGCACCCTCCCTAGCACAAGAGCACCCTCCCTAGCACAAGAGCACCCGTCCTAGCACACATAGCACAACAGCATCCTCACTAGCACAATGGCACCGTTCCTAGCACACATACTAACACAATAGCATCTTTCATAACACACACTAGAGAGAGGCCCTAGTAGCGATCAGTGAAGAGGCGGAGCCAGGAGCTGAGTCTCGACCCCAGCAACCACAATTAGGTAAGTACACTAGCCCAATACTATCCTTCCCAGCACACACACTAGCACCCTTCTTAGCACACACTAGCACAACAGCAACCTTCCTAGCACACACATTAGCACAATAGCACCCTCCCTCGCACAATAACACCCTAGCACCCTCCTGGCACAAACTAGCACTCTCCCATGCATACAAACTTGCAGCCTCCCTTGTACACACACACTAGCACAGTAACACCTACCCTAACACTTTCTCATGCATAGACTCACTAGCACCCTTCCTAGCACTCACCCTAGCACAATAGCACCCCCTAGCAAACACTAGCACTCTCCCAGACACAAATACCAGCACCCTCCCTTCCACACATACACACTAGCACCCTTCCTAGCACACACACTAGCACAATAGCACCCTCCCTAGCACTCTCCCAGGCACACACACTAGCACCCTTCCTAGCACACACACTAGTACAATAGCACCCCTCCTAGCACCCTCCCAGGCACACACACTAGCACCCTTCCTAGCACACGCACACTAGCACCCTCCCTATCACTCTCCCAGGCACACACTAGCACCCTTCTTAGCACACACACTAGTACAATAGCACCCTCCCAGGCACACACACTAGCACCCTTCTTAGCACACATACACTAGCACCTTCCATAGCACTCTCCCAGGCACACACACTAGCACCCTTCCTACAACAAACACACTAGTACAACAGCACCCTCCCTAGCACTCTCCCAGGCACACACACTAGCACCCTTCCTAGCACACACACTAGCACAATAGCACCCTCCCTAGCACTCTCCCAGGTACATACATTAGCACCCTCCCTTGTACACACACACTAGTACCCTTCCTAGCACACACACTAGCACAATAGAACCCTCCCTAGCACTCTCCCAGGCACACACACTAGCATCCTTCCTAGCACACACACTAGCACAATAGCACCCTCCCTAGCACTCTCCCAGGCACACACACTAGCACCCTTCCTAGCACACACACTAGCACAATAGCACCCTCCCTAGCACTCTCCCAGGTACATACACTAGCACCCTCCCTTGTACACACACACTAGTACCCTTCCTAGCACACACACTAGCACAATAGAACCCTCCCTAGCACTCTCCCAGGCACACACTAGCATCCTTCCTAGCACACACACTAGCACAATAGCACCCTCCCTAGCACTCTCCCAGGCACACACACTAGCACCCTTCCTAGCACACACACTAGCACAATAACACCCTCCCTAGCACTCTCCCAGGTACACACTAGCACCCTCCCTTGTACACACACACTAGTACCCTTCCTAGCACACACACTAGCACAATAGAACCCTCCCTAGCACTCTTCCAGGCACACACACTAGCATCCTTCCTAGCACACACACTAGCACAATAGCACCCTCCCTAGCACTCTCCCAGGCACACACACTAGCACCCTTCCTAGCACACACACTAGCACAATAGCACCCTCCCTAGCACTCTCCCAGGTACACACACTAGCACCCTCCCTTGTACACACACACTAGTACCCTTCCTAGCACACACACTAGCACAATAGAACCCTCCCCAGCACTCTCCCAGGCACACCCACTAGCATCCTTCCTAGCACACACACTAGCACAATAGCACCCTCCCTAGCACTCTCCCAGGTACATACATTAGCACCCTCCCTTGTACACACACACTAGTACCCTTCCTAGCACACACACTAGCACAATAGAACCCTCCCTAGCACTCTCCCAGGCACACACACTAGCATCCTTCCTAGCACACACACTAGCACAATAGCACCCTCCCTAGCACTCTCCCAGGCACACACACTAGCACCCTTCCTAGCACACACACTAGCACAATAGCACCCTCCCTAGCACTCTCCCAGGTACATACACTAGCACCCTCCCTTGTACACACACACTAGTACCCTTCCTAGCACACACACTAGCACAATAGAACCCTCCCTAGCACTCTCCCAGGCACACACTAGCATCCTTCCTAGCACACACACTAGCACAATAGCACCCTCCCTAGCACTCTCCCAGGCACACACACTAGCACCCTTCCTAGCACACACACTAGCACAATAACACCCTCCCTAGCACTCTCCCAGGTACACACTAGCACCCTCCCTTGTACACACACACTAGTACCCTTCCTAGCACACACACTAGCACAATAGAACCCTCCCTAGCACTCTTCCAGGCACACACACTAGCATCCTTCCTAGCACACACACTAGCACAATAGCACCCTCCCTAGCACTCTCCCAGGCACACACACTAGCACCCTTCCTAGCACACACACTAGCACAATAGCACCCTCCCTAGCACTCTCCCAGGTACACACACTAGCACCCTCCCTTGTACACACACACTAGTACCCTTCCTAGCACACACACTAGCACAATAGAACCCTCCC
Source organism: Cherax quadricarinatus (assembly GCF_038502225.1). Classification (NCBI taxonomy): domain Eukaryota; kingdom Metazoa; phylum Arthropoda; class Malacostraca; order Decapoda; family Parastacidae; genus Cherax; species Cherax quadricarinatus. The sequence goes on along the minus strand of NC_091302.1, from coordinate 42,615,345 downwards.
CAGCACTCTCCCAGGCACACCCACTAGCATCCTTCCTAGCACACACACTAGCACAATAGCACCCTCCCTAGCACTCTCCCAGGTACACACACTAGCACCCTCCCTTGTACACACACACTAGTACCCTTCCTAGCACACACACTAGTACCCTTCCTAGCACACACACTAGCACAATAGAACCCTCCCCAGCACTTTCCCAGGCACACACACTAGCATCCTTCCTAGCACACACACTAGCACAATAGCACCCTCCACACCATTCAGCACACTTTTCGTCGCGTCATAACAACAATAGCGACAATAAAACTGGGGTTTCCACATTCACATAACAATGACGTGAATGTTTGTCGATACGGAGTTGTCGTTGTGCTTACCTTGTTATGATGGCGGGGGTTCGAGGCGCCGCACGCAGACGAGCAGGGAGAGAAGGTAGACAGACAGACACACACACACACACACACACACGAATCTTGACGTTCCAAGAGATAGGCAGATGTTGAAATAGGACAGACACACGAGACAGAAATATTAACAGACACGCAACATATTAACATTCGGAAAGACAAACACACACATTAACATTCAGAAAGCAATATAGACAAATGTTAACATTCAGACAGACAGATGTTAACATTCAGAGAGACAGATGTTAACATTCAGACAGACAAATGTTAACATTCAGACGGACAGATGTTAACATTGAGACAGACAGATGTTAACATTCAGACATACAGATGTTTACATTCAGACAGATCTTAACATTCATACTGGCAGAATTAACATTCAAACAGATTTTAACATTCAGACAGACAAATATTTACATTCACACAGACAGATGTTAACATTCAGACGGACAGATGTTAACATTCAGAGAGACAGATGTTAACATTCAGACAGACAAATGTTAACATTCAGACGGACAGATGTTAACATTGAGACAGACAGATGTTAACATTCAGACATACAGATGTTTACATTCAGACAGATCTTAACATTCATACTGGCAGAATTAACATTCAAACAGATTTTAACATTCAGACAGACAAATATTTACATTCACACAGACAGATGTTAACATTCAGACGGACAGATGTTAACATTCAGAGAGACAGATGTTAACATTCAGACAGACAAATGTTAACATTCAGACAGATGTTAACATTCAGACGGACAGATGTTAACATTCAGACAGATGTTAACATTCAGACAGATGTTAACATTCAGACAGATGTTAACATTCAGACAGACAGATGTTAACATTCAGACGGACAGATGTTAACATTCAGACAGACAAATGTTAACATTCAGACAGACAGATGTTAACATTCAGACGGACAGATGTTAACATTCAGACGGACAGATGCTAACATTCAGACAGACAGATGTTAAAATTCAGACACACAGATGTTAACATTCAGACAGACAGATGTTAACATTCAGACATACAGATGTTAACATTAAGACAGACAGATGTTAACATTCAGACAGACAGATGTTAACATTCAGACATACAGATGTTAACATTCAGACAGACAGATGTTAACATTCAGACAGACAGATGTTAACATTAAGACAGACAGATGTTAACATTCAGACAGACAGATGTTAACATTAAGACAGACAGATGTTAACATTCAGACATACAGATGTTTACATTCAGACAGATCTTAACATTCATACAGGCAGATATTAATATTCAAACAGATTTTAACATTCAGACAGACAGACAGATGTTAATATTCAGTCAAAAGTTAACATTCTGACAGACAGTCAGATGTTAAAATTTAGAGAGACAGATATTAACATTCAGACAGGTATTAACATTCAGACAGACAGATGTTAACATTCAGACAGACAGATATCAACATTGAGACAGACACACGTTGCCACATCTCGCTCCCAGCATCACCCCTCCACGTTGCCACATCTCGCTCCCAGCATCACCCCTCTACGTTGCCACATCTCGCTCCCAGCATCACCCAGTCGACGTTGCCACATCTCGCTCCCAGCATCACCCCTCTACGTTGCCACATCTCGCTCCCAGCATCACCCCTCCACGTTGCCACATCTCGCTCCCAGCATCACCCCTCTACGTTGCCACATCTCGCTCACAGCATCACCCCTCTACGTTGCCACATCTCGCTCCCAGCATCACCCAGTCGACGTTGCCACATCTCGCTCCCAGCATCATCCCTCCACGTTGCCACATCTCGCTCCCAGCATCACCCCTCCACGATGCCACATCTCGCTCCCAGCATCACCCCTCTACGTTGCCACATCTCGCTCCCAGCATCACCCAGTCGACGTTGCCACATCTCGCTCCCAGCATCATCCCTCCACGTTGCCACATCTCGCTCCCAGCATCATCCCTCCACGTTGCCACATCTCGCTCCCAGCATCACCCCTCCACAGTATATTTTTTCTCTGTGTCTCCAGGCGATTTATTCTCCTCCTGTAAATCCTAACTTCACAGTTTATTCCTCCTTGTAGCTGTTTTCCAGAGCGATTTATTCCTTCCCAGAAGCGAGTCTTGCCGATTTATTTTAAAGAAAAGATATTCCTGCATACCACGTAAGGCGACTCACTCTTGTTTATTTACAATTATTCTGACGATGGATTCCTCCTCTGACGAAAGTTTGTGTTTTTTTTAAATTTTAAGGATTGTTAGATCGTACAACTTATTTTTAGATTTCGTTATTCATCTTCTTCTTCTTCTTCTTCTTATTATTATTATTATTATTATTATTATTATTATTATTATTATTATTATTTTTATTACCATTATTATTATCATTATTAATATCACGATATAATTATCAAATACTAATATAATTATTATTATTATTATTTATATCATTAATATAATTATAATTACTATTACCATTATTATAATATAATTATCAATATTAATATCATTGTAATTATCATTACTAAATATTTTCCCAACACAAGCCTTCCCATCTGTTCATTCCCATGTTCTACACCGGCTGTGAACAACCATGAACAGGTGTAGTTCACCTTCCCCTGAACGCCAGCAGGAACCCACTCACCTGGTGACAACCCAGGTGAAGCCCAGGTGAAGGCCAGGTGAAGGTCAGGTGAAGGCCAGGTGAAGGTCAGGTGAAGGCCAGGTGAAGCCCAGGTGAAGGCCAGGTGAAGGCCAGATGAAGGCCAGGTGAAGTCCAGGTGAAGGCCAGGTGAAGGTAAGGTGAAGTCCAGGTGAAGGCCAGGTGAAGGTAAGGTGAAGGCCAGGTGAAGGCCAGGTGAAGGTAAGGTGAAGGCCAGGTGAAGGCCAGGTGAAGGCCAGGTGAAGGTCAGGTGAAGGCCAGGTGAAGGCCAGGTGAAGGTAAGGTGAAGGCCAGGTGAAGGTCAGGTGAAGGCCAGGTGAAGGCCAGGTGAAGGTAAGGTGAAGGCCAGGTGAAGGCCAGGTGAAGGTAAGGTGAAGGCCAGGTGAAGGTCAGGTGAAGGCCAGGTGAAGGCCAGGTGAAGGTAAGGTGAAGGCCAGGTGAAGGCCAGGTGAAGGCCAGGTGAAGGCCAGGTGAAGGTAAGGTGAAGGCCAGGTGAAGGCCAGGTGAAGGCCAGGTGAAGGTCAGGTGAAGGCCAGGTGAAGGCCAGGTGAAGGTAAGGTGAAGGCCAGGTGAAGGCCAGGTGAAGGCCAGGTGAAGGTCAGGTGAAGCCCAGGTGAAGGCCAGGTGAAGGCCAGGTGAAGGCCAGGTGAAGGCCAGGTGAAGGTAAGGTGAAGGCCAGGTGAAGTCCAGGTGAAGGCCAGGTGAAGGTCAGGTGAAGGCCAGGTGAAGGCCAGGTGAAGGTAAGGTGAAGGCCAGGTGAAGGCCAGGTGAAGGCCAGGTGAAGGCCAGGTGAAGGTCAGGTGAAGCCCAGGTGAAGGCCAGGTGAAGCCCAGGTGAAAGCCAGGTGAAGCCCAGGTGAAGCCCAGGTGAAGCCCAGGTGAAGCCCAGGTGAAGGCCAGGTAAAGGCCAGGTGAAGTCCAGGTGAAGGCCAGGTGAAGCCCAGGTGAAAGCCAGGTGAAGCCCAGGTGAAGACCAGGTGAAGCCCAGGTGAAGCCCAGGTGAAGGCCAGGTAAAGGCCAGGTGAAGTCCAGGTGAAGGCCAGGTGAAGCCCAGGTGAAGCCCAGGTAAAAGCCAGGTGAAATCCAGGTGAAGCCCAGGTGAAGCCCAGGTGAAGCCCAGGTGAAGGCCAGGTGAAGCCCAGGTGAAGCCCAGGTAAAAGCCAGGTGAAGCCCAGGTGAAGCCCAGGTGAAGCCCAGGTGAAGGCCAGGTAAAGCCCAGGTGAAGGCCAGGTGTAGGCCAGGTGAAGCCCAGGTGAAGTCTCTCTTTCCTGGTGTATACAATTTTCGCAAGGCTGAGGCAGGTGCTGCTACCTGTCACACACCTGCATATTGCAAACACCTGCATTTTCCATACATATGCATAATGTACACGTGCACGCTGCAAGGGAAAATATTTGAGTACCTGTGTACCATATATCCGAGTGTATAAACTTCTGTTCACTGTACACTTCAGTGTTAACACTGAACAAAATGAACAGGCATGCATTTTGTACATCCTGGTATGAACAACTACTACCACTGCTACAACAACTACTACCACCACTGCTACAACTATTACCACTGCTACAACAACTACTACCACCACTGCTACAACTACTACCACTGCTACAACAACTACTACCACCACTGCTACAACTACTACCATTGCTACAACAACTACTATCACCACTGCTACAACTATTACCACTGCTACAACAACTGCTACCACCACTGCTGCAACTACTACCACTGCTACAAAAACTACTACCACCACTGCTACAACTACTACCACTGCTGCAACTACTACCACTGCTACAACAACTACTACCACCACTGCTGCAACAACTACCACGGCTACAAAAACTACTACCACCACTGCTACAACTACTACCACTGCTACAACAACTACTACCACCACTGCTACAACTACTACCACTGCTACAACAACTACTACCACTGCTACAACTACTACCACTGCTACAACAACTACTACCACTGCTACAACAACTACTACCACTGCTACAACAACTACTACCACTGCTACAACTACTACTGCTACAACAACTACTACCACTGCTACAACAACTACTACCACTGCTACAATAACTACTACCTCTGCTAAAACTACTACCACTGCTACAACAACTACTACCACTGCTACAACTACTACTACTGCTACAACTACTACCACTGCTACAACTACTACCACTGCTACAACAACTACTAAGACTACTGCTACAACTACTACCTGCTGCGCTCTTAACAAGGCTGCTGCCACCTAACTGACAGCCTGCTGCTGCTGCAATAGGCTACTGCGCTCTTGCTGCATGCTGCCGCCTGCTGCAGGCAGCTGCTGCCACTGCCGCCTTCCGCAGCTGCTGCCGCTGCAGCAGCTACTGCCGCGCTGCTGCTGCCGCAATTCGGCGAGCTGCTGCTGCTGCTGCAGCTGCTGCTGCCGCTGCTGCAACAGCTGCTGCCGCAAGCTGCAATGCTAGCTGCGCTCTTAAGCAAGGCTACTGCCGCTGCGAACGCGGCTGCTGCCGCTGGATGCAGGCTGCTGCTGCTGCACAGCTGCTGCCGCTGCTGCAACAGCTGCTCCAGCGCTGCGTAACTGCTGCTCTTAACCAGCTGCTGCGGCTGCAACGCAGCAGCTGCTGCCACTGCTGCAGCTGCTGCTGCTGCTGCAGCTGCTGCCTTGCTGCAGGCTGCTGCCGCCGCAGCAATGACTGCTGGGACTGCTGCTGCAGCTGCTACTGCTGCTGCTGCAGCTGCTGCCGCTGCACGCTACTGCAGTGCCGGAGCTGGCAGCTGCTGCTGCTGCTGCTGCTGCGCCGCTGCTGAGCAGGCTGCTGCCGCGCTTGCGGTAGCTGCTGCCTATCTACTACTGCTACTGCTGCAAGCTGAGCACTGCTGCCGCAACATGCTGGCTGCTGCTGCTTACCAGGTGCTGCCGCGCTGCACAGCTGCCGCGCTGCCACTGCTGCAGCAGCTGCTAGCGCTGCTGCCGCAGCGGCTACTGCCCTGCTGCAACAGGCTGCGCGGTGCTGCGCTGCCGCTGCTGCGCGCTACTGCCACTGCTGCACGCTGCTGCTGCGGCTACTGCTACTGCTTGACTGCGCTGCTGCAACGCCAGCTGCTACAGCCGCTGCCGCAGCTGCAGCTACTGCGAAGCAGCTGTGCCGCTGCTGCAATAAGCTACTGCCGCTGCTGCAGCGGCTGCTGCCGCTGCTGCACAGTTACTGCCGCTCACGACTGCCTACGCTGCTAGCGGCTGCTGCAGCTACCTACCACTGCTGCGCTACTGCCACTGCTGCAGCAACTACTGCTGCCGCTGCTGCAGGCAGCTACGCCACTGCTGCGCACAGGCTGCTGCGCAAGCACGCCGACTGCTGCCGCGCTGCGACTGCTGCCGCAACGCAGCGACTGCCTGCCGCCAACGCTGCTGCCGCTGCTGCAGCTACCGCGCTGCGGCTGCGCCGCTGCTGCCGCAACTGCTGGTTGACGCTGCTGCGCTAACGCGCAGGCTGCTGGCGCTAACGCTGCGCTGCTGCCAACGCTGCTGCGCAGCTGCTGCATCGCTGCTGCGGCTTACTGCTGCTGCGCGCAGCGCTGCGCGCTGCTGCCAGTCACTGCTGCTGCTGCGTGCTGCAAAGGCTGCTGCTAATCGCGCTAGCTACGGCTGCTGCCGTAACGCGGCGTCTGCTGCCGCAACCGCAGCGCTGCTGCCGCTGCTGTGCTGCCGCTAACGCAGCGGCAGCTGCTGCTGTTGCAGCACTGCTGCCTGCGGCTGCTGCACCACTGCTGCAGCCAGCGGTACTGCCGCTGCAGCATGCTGCTGCCGCTAATCGCAGCTGGCTGCCATGCCGCGCTGCACGCGGCTGCTGCCGCTGCTGCAGGCTGCTGCGCAAGGCTGCTGCTGCTGCTGCATGCTGCTGCCGCTGCTGCACTGCTGCGCGCGACGGCTGCTGCTGCTGCTGCTGCAGCAGCTGCTGCTGCAAGGACTGCTGCCGCCAGCGCGGCAAGCAGCTGCTGCTGCTGCCAGCCACGGCTGCTGCCACCGCTGCACAGCTGCTGCCACCAACAGCGACTGCCGCTGCGCAGCAAGCAGGCTGCTGCTGCTGCTGCTGCTGCCTACTGCTGCAACTGACTGCCTGCCATCACTACTGACAGCTGCTGCACAGCAAGCTACTACTGCTGCAGCTGCTACTGCTGCTGCAACCGCTAAGCTGCACTGCTGCAGCAGCTGCAACTGACTGCTGCCTTTACAGGCTACTGCCACGCTGAACAGCTGCCTGCTGCCAACCGCAACACGATTGCTACGCACTGCACAACAGCTGCTCTGCTGCAGCACTGCACTGCTGCAGCAGCTGCTCCGCTGCTAACACAGCTACTGCCGCTAACTGCAGCGGCTGCTGCCACCGCTGCTGCGGCTACTGCCGCAACCGCAGCAGCTACTGCCACCAGTACTGCAGCGCTGCCGCTACTGCTACGTTGCTGCCACTGCTCTGGCTGCTACCGCTGCGCAGCCAGCTGCTAGCACGCACTGCTGCTGCGCAACATGTGGCTGACTGCGCTGCCAACAGGCTACTGCCGCGCTGCAGGCTACTGCCACCTGCTGCTGCTGACTGCTGCGCCATACCAGCTCACTGCTGCTGCTGCAACTGCTGCCGCCACTGCTGCACTGCCGCTGTGCAGCAGCTACTACCACTGCTGCCGCAGCTGCCACTACGCAACGCTACTGCCGCCTGCGCTACTGCCGCTGCTGCAGCTACTGCACTGCTGCAACGGCTACTGCGCTGCGCTACGCCGCTGTGGCACTGCTGGCAACCGCTGCTGCAACAACTGCTGCTGCAACAGCTACTGCCGCTGCTGCAGCTACTGCCGCTGCTGCAGCGCTGCTAACCACTGCAGCTGCTGCAACGCTACTGCCGCTGTTGCAACAGCTGCTGCTAGCAGCTACTGCACGCTGCTGCTGCTTGCAGCAGCTGCTGCCACTGCTGCAGCTGCTGCAAGCAGCTGCTGCCGCTGCTGCAGCTGCCGCCGCCGCTAGACTGCTGCTGCAAGCATGCTGCGCTGCAGCAGCTCTGCCACGCTGCAGCTGCTGCCGCGCTGCGCTGCTGCTGCTGCTGCAGCTGCTGCTGCTGCTGCAGCAGCTGCTGCCACTGCAGCTGCACTGCTGCTCCTGCCACTGCTGCCGCAACACAGCTGACTGCGTGCTGCAGCTGCTACAGCTGCTTGCGCTGCACTGCTGCCGCTGCAGCGGCTGCTGGACTGCCAACAGCTACTGCTGCCGCTGCAGCAGCTGCTGCGCAGCTGCACCGGCTGCTGCCGCAACGCGGCGCTGCTGCTGCAACACTGCAGCTGCTGCTGCGCGCTGCGGCACTGCTGCCGCTGCTGCGCTGCAAGCTGCTGCTGCTGCTGTTGCAGCTGCTGCTGCCATGCTGCAACGGCTACTGCCGCTGCGCAGCTGCCGCCTCGAGCAGCTGTTCGCCGCCTGCAATGTAACTAGCTGCTGCCGCTACGGCGGCTGCTAGCCTGCTGCAGCAGTTGCTGCCGCTCCTGCAGCAACTACTGCCGCTGCTGCAACGGCTGTTGCCACTGCTGCACTGTCTGCTGCTGCAACAGACTGCCACTGCTGCAACAGGCTGCTACCTGCTGCCGCTACTGCACTGCTCCGCTGCTACGCAAGGCTGCTACCGCAATACAAGCACGCTGCCGCGACTACTGCTGCCGCAGCTCTGCCAGGCTACCACTACTGTTACTATAACTACTACTATTACTGCTACAATTACTGCTGCAACTATTACAACTACGAGTGCAACTACCATTACTATTACCGCAACTACTACCACTTCCTCTCCTACTACTACCACTATTATTCAAGATTTGTAGAAAAGAATGTGATGCTATGTTAACTTTCAGTCCGCATTATTAATGTTGCCTGATGAAGCAGGCTGTTGCTGCTGTTAGCAGGCACGCCTGCACTACCATACGGCCTGGCTGATCAGGCAGAAGTTGCTTTGAAATTAGTGAATATCTCATCCACACACTAGTGCCCATCAACACCCACACTCTGTAGTGTTGCCAAAAATTAGTGTGCAACACCCGCAAACTGCAGTGTTGCCAGACATACTAGTGTGCAGTACTGAGGTGACCACCTTGTGGTTGAATACACTAAGTTCACTACTGGGTTGGCTAAACATGAGTATCCCAAATTTAGTGACCTGGGATACTCGGAAGAATACTTCACTGTTTGACGATGAATAATGGTGGAAAGACCTCGGATATCTGGGTGTGAATACTGGCAAAGTGTCTCCCAGGAGAGACCTCGGATATCTGGGTGTAAATACTGGCAAAGTGTCTCCCAGGATAGACCCCGGATATCGTAACGGTATGAACACAGCTCAAATATCTCTCTAGAGCGGTGAGAGGCATCTTGCCGGCAGGAACACTGCTCTATTATCTCTAGTGATAAACTACGAGGTAATCGTCACAGCTATCACTACCGGATATACCTCACTAGGACCAATGATAAGGATATATATGTCAGTCGTGGCAGCGATAAGGATGTCACTCTACACAACCACTTTGTATATTCTAAGGAGTATATCGCTCTCTTGCTGTGTATACAGTATGAGAAGCAATATACATACAAAAAGGGATATATATATATATATATATATATATATATATATATATATATATATATATATATATATATATATATATATATATATATATATATTGGAGGGAGAGAGTATGGAGGAGGTGAATGTATTCAGATATTTGGGAGTGGACGTGTCAGCAGATGGGTCTATGAAAGATGAGGTGAATCATAGAATTGATGAGGGGAAAAGAGTGAGTGGTGCACTTAGGAGTCTGTGGAGACAAAGAACTTTGTCCTTGGAGGCAAAGAGGGGAATGTATGAGAGTACAGTTTTACCAACACTCTTATATGTGTGTGAAGCGTGGGTGATGAATGTTGCAGCGAGGAGAAGGCTGGAGGCAGTGGAGATGTCATGTCTGAGGGCAATGTGTGGTGTGAATATAATGCAGAGAATTCGTAGTTTGGAAGTTAGGAGGAGGTGCGGGATTACCAAAACTGTTGTCCAGAGGGCTGAGGAAGGGTTGTTGAGGTGGTTCGGACATGTAGAGAGAATGGAGCGAAACAGAATGACTTCAAGAGTGTATCAGTCTGTAGTGGAAGGAAGGCGGGGTAGGGGTCGGCCTAGGAAAGGATGGAGGGAGGGGGTAAAGGAGGTTTTGTGTGCGAGGGGCTTGGACTTCCAGCAGGCATGCGTGAGCGTGTTTGATAGGAGTTAATGGAGACAAATGGTTTTTAATACTTGACGTGCTGTTGGAGTGTGAGCAAAGTAACATTTATGAAGGGGTTCAGGGAAACCGGCAGGCCGGACTTGAGTCCTGGAGATGGGAAGTACAGTGCCTGCACTCTGAAGGAGGGGTGTTAATGTTGCAGTTTAAAAACTGTAGTGTAAAGCACCCTTCTGGCAAGACAGTGATGGAGTGAATGATGGTGAAAGTTTTTCTTTTTCGGGCCACCATGCCTTGGTGGGAATCGGCCAGTGTGATTAAATATATATATATATATATATATATATATATATATATATATATATATATATATATATATATATATATATATATATATATATATATATATCAAGTTATGTCCTGGAATTTGTATTTATAAAGCTACTGGATGGCGAAACGTCTACAATAAAGATACCCACATGTTGCACATGTGTCTCAATTTCATCATATATATATATATATATATATATATATATATATATATATATATATATATATATATATATATATATATATATATATATATGTCGTGCCGAATATGTAAAACTGGTCAATTAACAAGAACTCGTTTAAAATTAAGTCCTTTCTAAAATTTTCTCTTATACTTTTAAAGATATATTTTTTTCATTAATGTTAATGTAAAAACTTTTAATTTTGCACCAAAAGAATCTTAGAAAACTTACCTAACCTTATTATAACAAGAAAAATTTATTTTCGCCTAACCCAACTATATATATTTTAGATTTGTTTACAATAATTTAATACTAAACAAACACAGTGAAATATATTTTTTTCGTTAGGTTCAGAATGATTTTGGCGAAATTATTGCATACACAAATTTTCGCTTGTCCTATACGGCAAGATGAACGTTGCTATTTAAGCCAAGATCGCAAGTTCTACCTATTCGGCACGACATATATATATATATATATATATATATATATATATATATATATATATATATATATATATATATCACAGTAAACAGGTGATATCAGACTATACAAAACAACCACTGTGAAAGAATATTGAAATTCCAAGCGCTTTTGTGACTTCTCACCTATTCGTGCCGAATAGGTAAAACGTATGATTTTCCATTTATACACCTCAATCATATCCTCCTTAATTCTACGCCTTTCTAGAGAGTTCAGATTCATGGCCCTCAGTTTATCCTCATAAGGAACACAACAGTTCCAATGCCTCCAGCTCCCTTCTCTTCCCTGCAACGTTTAAAGCCCATGCCTCACACCCGTTAAAGAAAGTGCTGACAACACTACTCCTGATACATTACCCCTCATTTTTTTTCACCTCCAAAGACAAAATTCTTTCCTCCCACAGATGCTTCAACACACCGCCCACCTTTTCACCCTCCCTCGTATGTTCAGTTGTTCACCTCGTCTCTCAGAGAGACCCATCTACCGACACCTCCATCTCCAAATATCAAAATATATTCACTCCCTCCGTACTCCCTCCCTCCGTACTCCCTCCCTCCGTACTCCCTCCCTCCGTACTCCCTCCCTCCGTAGTCCCTCCCTCCGTAGTCCCTCCCTCCGTACTCCCTCCCTCCGTACTCCCTCCCTCCGTACTCCATCCCTCCGTACTCCCTCCCTCCGTAGTCCCTCCCTCCGTAGTCCCTCCCTCCGTACTCCCTCCCTCCGTACTCCCTCCCTCCGTACTCCATCCCTCCGTACTCCCTCCCTCCGTACTCCCTCCCTCCGTACTCCCTCCCTCCGTACTCCCTCCCTCCGTACTCCCTCCCTCCGTACTCCCTCCCTCCGTACTCCCTCCCTCCGTACTCCATCCCTCCGTACTCCCTCCCTCCGTAGTCCCTCCCTCCGTACTCCCTCCCTCCGTACTCCCTCCCTCCGTACTCCCTCCCTCCGTACTCCATCCCTCCGTACTCCCTCCCACCTTACTCCCTCCCTCCGTACTCCCTCCCTCCGTACTCCCTCCCTCCGTACTCCCTCCCTCCGTACTCCATCCCTCCGTACTCCCTCCCTCCGTACTCCCTCCCTCCGTAGTCCCTCCCTCCGTAGTCCCTCCCTCCGTACTCCCTCCCTCCGTACTCCCTCCCTCCGTACTCCCTCCCTCCGTACTCCCTCCCTCCGTACTCCCTCCCTCCGTACTCCCTCCCTCCGTACTCCCTCCCTCCGTACTCCCTCCCTCCGTACTCCCTCCCTCCGTACTCCCTCCCTCCGTACTCCCTCCCTCCGTACTCCCTCCCTCCGTACTCCCTCCCTCCGTACTCCCTCCCTCCGTACTCCCTCCCTCCGTACTCCATCCCTCCGTACTCCCTCCCTCCGTACTCCCTCCCTCCGTACTCCCTCCCTCCGTACTCCCTCCCTCCGTACTCCCTCCCTCCGTACTCCCTCCCTCCGTACGTACTCCATCCCTCCGTACTCCCTCCCTCCGTACTCCCTCCCTCCGTACTCCCTCCCTCCGTACTCCCTCCCTCCGTACTCCCTCCCTCCGTACTCCCTCCCTCCGTACTCCCTCCGTACTCCATCCCTCCGTACTCCCTCTCCCTCCGTACTCCCTCCCTCCGTACTCCCTCCCTCCGTAGTCCCTCCCTCCGTAGTCCCTCCCTCCGTACTCCCTCCCTCCGTACTCCCTCCCTCTGTACTCCCTCCCTCCGTACTCCCTCCCTCCGTACTCCCTCCCTCCGTACTCCCTCCTCCGTACTCCCCTCCCTCCGTACTCCATCCCTCCGTACTCCCTCCCTCCGTACTCCCTCCCTCCGTACTCCCTCCCTCCGTACTCCCTCCCTCCGTACTCCCTCCCTCCGTACTCCATCCCTCCGTACTCCCTCCCTCCGTACTCCCTCCCTCCGTACTCCCTCCCTCCGTACTCCATCCCTCCGTACTCCCTCCCTCCGTACTCCCTCCCTCCGTACTCCCTCCCTCCGTACTCCCTCCCTCCGTACTCCCTCCCTCCGTACTCCCTCCCTCCGTACTCCATCCCTCCGTACTCCCTCCCTCCGTAGTCCCTCCTCCGTACTCCCTCCCTCCGTACTCCCTCCCTCCGTACTCCCTCCCTCCGTACTCCATCCCTCCGTACTCCCTCCCTCCGTACTCCCTCCCTCCGTACTCCCTCCCTCCGTACTCCCTCCCTCCGTACTCCCTCCCTCCGTACTCCATCCCTCCGTACTCCCTCCCTCCCTCCGTACTCCCTCCCTCCGTAGTCCCTCCCTCCGTAGTCCCTCCCTCCGTAGTCCCCTCCCTCCGTACTCCCTCCCTCCGTACTCCTCCCTCCGTACTCCCTCCCTCCGTACTCCCTCCCTCCGTACTCCCTCCCTCCGTACTCCCTCCCTCCGTACTGCCTCCCTCCGTACTCCCTCCCTCCGTACTCCCTCCCTCCGTACTCCCTCCCTCCGTACTCCCTCCCTCCGTAGTCCCTCCCTCCGTAGTCCCTCCCTCCGTAGTCCCTCCCTCCGTACTCCCTCCCTCCGTACTCCCTCCCTCCGTACTCCCTTCCTCCGTACTCCCTCCCTCCGTACTCCCCTCCCTCCGTACTCCCTCCCTCCGTACTCCCTCCCTCCGTACTCCCTCCCTCCGTACTCCCTCCCTCCGTACTCCCTCCCTCCGTACTCCATCCCTCCGTACTCCCTCCCTCCGTACTCCCTCCCTCCGTACTCCCTCCCTCCGTACTCCCTCCCTCCGTACTCCCTCCCTCCGTACTCCCTCCCTCCGTACTCCCTCCCTCCGTACTCCCTCCCTCCGTACTCCCTCCCTCCGTACTCCATCCCTCCGTACTCCCTCCCTCCGTACTCCCTCCTCCGTACTCCCTCCCTCCGTACTCCCTCCCTCGGTACTCCCTCCCTCCGTACTCCATCCCTCCGTACTCCCTCCCTCCGTACTCCCCTCCCTCCGTACTCCCTCCCTCCGTACTCCCTCCCTCCGTACTCCATCCCTCCGTACTCCCTCCCTCCGTACTCCCTCCCTCCGTACTCCCTCCGTACTCCCTCCCTCCGTACTCCATCCCTCCGTACTCCCTCCCTCCGTACTCCCTCCCTCCGTACTCCCTCCCTCCGTAGTCCCTCCCTCCGTAGTCCCTCCCTCCGTACTCCCTCCCTCCGTACTCCCTCCCTCCGTACTCCCTCCCTCCGTACTCCCTCCCTCCGTACTCCCTCCCTCCGTACTCCCTCCCTCCGTACTCCCTCCCTCCGTACTCCCTCCGTACTCCCTCCCTCCGTACTCCCTCCCTCCGTACTCCCTCCCTCCGTACTCCCTCCCTCCGTAGTCCCTCCCTCCGTAGTCCCTCCTCCGTACTCCCTCCCTCCGTACTCCCTCCCTCCGTACTCCCTCCCTCCGTACTCCCTCCCTCCGTACTCCCTCCCTCCGTACTCCCTCCCTCCGTACTCCCTCCCTCCGTACTCCATCCCTCCATTTTGATATCCAGCATCTCATTTCCTAAACTTTTTGTTACCTTTCATCTCCTTGTCTTTCCCATGTTCATTTTTAATCTTTCCCTCGTTCATCTCCCCTTCCTCCTCCTTTCCCCTTCCCTATTTCTTCATGTCTTGTGAGCATCCCTCCCCCTCCCTTACTCAGAAGGGATTAGTTCTCTCTAATTAATTTATCCCTCCCAGGGCAGGGAGATGAGTTTAGATGCTGGCTCCTGGGAACAGGTGCTGAGATGTAGCTAGGATGCTGGGACAAGATTTGGGCCCTGCTGAGTTGCTAAGACTCGGAGTTCACTGCTGAGACAACGCTCACTGCTAGGACACAGCTCAGTGCTGGGATACACCGAGATGCTGCTAGAATATGGTTGAAGCGCTGCTTCCTGCGCTGCTAGGAGCTGAGAGGCGAGAGGGAACTTCAAGCTGAGACTGTGCTAGGATAATCACCAATAAAGAGAATGGAAGAAGTTGAGATAACATACTTTACGTTTTCTTTTCATTATGTTGTATGATTAAGTGAGAGAGAGAGAGAGAGAGAGAGAGAGAGAGAGAGAGAGAGAGAGAGAGAGAGAGAGAGAGGGGGGGGGGGTCTACCCCCACCATAACGACGCCACTGGATCACATATGACTATAAACGAATATACCCGTGACTATTCTCCAGAGTCTTCCTAGGGGAGGGACAAGGCCTTTCTCCGTTGATTGCCTGGTCAACCAGGCTGTTGTTGCTGGCCGCCCGCTGGCCTACATGTCCATCACAGCTACAAGTGGTTTACCTGGGAAATGGCTGACCTGTAGGCTATCTATGGTACATTCCAGAAATGAACTCGCCCTCGCGGCCCGGTCCTAGACCAGACCTCCTGACTGATAACCGGATCAGTTAGGCTGTTGGTGCTAGCATAGGCATAGAGGTGCCCATAACAACCTGGCTGATCAGGAACTTATTTAAAACTGTTTGCTAGACTTGTCTACAAAACTATGCTCTCCTATGTGGACCAGTATCTTACACTTATCCACATTGAACTTCATCTGCCATTTCTCAGACCAAGGCACTAATTTGTCCAAATCCTCCTGGAGTGCATTGCTATCTTCCCCAGATTGAATTATATACATAGCATTAGAAATCTTCCTTACGAAGAAAGATTGAAGACCCTTAAATTACATTCACTTGTTAGATGAAGAATGAGGGGAGACCTGATCGAAGTGTATAAGTGGAAGATGGGTATTAATAAAAGGGATATTAATAATGTCTTGAAGATATCTCTCCAAGATAGAACCCGCAGTAATGGATTTAAATTAGACAAGTTTAGATTTAGAAAGAATATTGGAAAGTATTGGTTTGGAAATAGGGTAGTTGATGAGTGGAACAGTCTACCTAGTTGGGTTATTGAGGCTAAAACTTTGGGTAGTTTCAAATTTAGGTTGGATAAATATATGAGTGAGAGGGGTTGGATTTGAGTGGGACTTGCAAATGAGTGTATGGAGTTGTCAGAACTTATTTCTTGGGTAGCATTGAAAATTGGGTTGGGCTAATGTTTTGTTAGTGGGATGGATAGTGAAGGACCTGCCTAGTATGGGCCAACAGGCCTGCTGCAGTGTTCCTCCATTTTTAAGTTCTTATGTTAGCCTATCTACAAAGCACACGAGGGTCAGTAAGACTGTATGTCACCTGTACACCACCAGTCACTACACGAGGGTCAGTAAGACTGTATGTCACCTGTACACCACCAGTCACTACACGAGGGTCAGTAAGACTGTATGTCACCTGTACACCACCAGTTACTACACGAGGGTCAGTAAGACTGTATGTCACCTGAACACCACCAGTCACTACATGAGGGTCAGTAAGACTGTATGTCACCTGTACACCACCAGTTACTACACGAGGGTCAGTAAGACTGCATGTCACCTGTACACCACCAGTTACTACACGAGGGTCAGTAAGACTGTATGTCACCTGTACACCACCAGTCACTACACGAGGGTCAGTAAGACTGTATGTCACCTGTACACCACCAGTCACTACACGAGGGTCAGTAAGACTGTATGTCACCTGTACACCACCAGTTACTACACGAGGGTCAGTAAGACTGTATGTCACCTGTACACCACCAGTCACTACACGAGGGTCAGTAAGACTGCATGTCACCTGTACACCACCAGTTACTACACGAGGGTCAGTAAGACTGTATGTCACCTGTACACCACCAGTCACTACACGAGGGTCAGTAAGACTGCATGTCACCTGTACACCACCAGTCACTACACGAGGGTCAGTAAGACTGTATGTCACCTGTACACCACCAGTTACTACACGAGGGTCAAAAAGACTGCATGTCACCTGTCATCTTCACCCACGCCTCTGTTATCTCACCCACGCCTCTGTCATCTTCACCCACGCCTCTGTTATCTCACCCACGCCTCTGTCATCTTCACCCACGCCTCTGTTATCTCGCCCATGCCTCTGTCATCTCACCCATGCCTCTGTCATCTTCACCCACGCCTCTGTTATCTCGCCCATGCCTCTGTCATCTCACCCATGCCTCTGTCATCTCACCCACGCCTCTGTCATCTTCACCCACGCCTCTGTCATCTCACCCATGCCTCTGTCATCTTCACCCACGCCTCTGCCCTCTCACCCACGCCCTCCCTTATTCCTCTTGCTCTCATCCACGCCCTCCATCGCACCCTCCCTACATTCCTCCCCTCCCCTGCCCCCCTATCCTCCCCCCTCCCCTGCCCCCTCTCCTACCCCCTCCCTGGATATATTGCTGGCCGCTGCAGGAAGAAAAAGTGCTCGAACTTCAGCCCACCTGAACCCCTCAGCTGAAATGGCCTCCTCCTCCTCCTCCTTCTTCTTCTTCTTCTTACTCCTTCTCTTCTTCTTCCTTTCTTTCTCCTTCACAGTCGCCATGCATCATATTATTATTATTGTATTAAACACAATCACTAAACCCATTTAGGTCTTACAACCCCTGGGGGAAATGGGAGGCATCTGGGTTCCATTCAAGGAAGAGGAGGGTAGCTTCAATACCTTGGATCAAGAGCCTCTCACTAGCATCAAGGCTATATTTCAAGCTCAGGGAAAGACTCTTTGGTGATTTTTTTTAAACAGCATGCCGGCCGTCTCCCACCTAGGCAAGGTGACCCGAAAAAAAGAAGAAACACTTTCACCATCACTCACGTCATCACCGACTTGTCAGAGACGTGCCACATCACAGCTCAGATGCCTCTCCAAACAGCAATATTTCCACTCCTCGTCCCGAATGTAGGCACTGTACTTCCCACCTCAAGGACTCAAGTCCGGCTAACCGGTTTCCTCTGAATCCCTTCAGGTTACTTTGCTCACACTCCAACAGCACGTCAAGTTATAAAATCCACCTACCTTCACTAACTCCTATCTAACAAGCTCACACATGCTTGCTGGATGTCCAAGCCCCTCGCACACAAAACCTCCTTTACCTCCTACCTCCATCCTTTCGTACAGCGCCCCCTACCCCACCTTTCCTCCACTATACATTTATATACCCTTCAAGTCATCCTATCTTGTTCCATTCTCAATAAATGTCCGACCCACCTCAACAACCTCTGTTCAGCACCTCCTTCCAATCTAAAAACTACTAATTCTTTGCATAACATTCACACCACACACTACCCACATACACCACACACTGCCCACATACACCACACACTGCCCACATACACCACACACTGCCCACATACACCACACACTGCCCACATACACCACACACTGCCCACATACACCACACACTGCCCACATACACCACACACTGCCCACATACACCACACACTGCCCACATACACCACACACTGCCCACATACACCACACACTGCTCTCATACACCACACACTGCCCTCATACACCACACACTGCTCTCATACACCACACACTGCCCTCATACACCACACACTGCCCTCATACACCACACACTTCCCACATACACCACACACTGCCCACATACACCACACACTGCTCTCATACATCACACACTGCCCTCATACACCACACACTGCCCTCATACACCACACACTGCCCTCATACACCACACACTGCCTTCATACACCACACACTGCCTTATACACCGCACACTGCTCTCATACACCACACACTGCCCTCATGCACCACACACTGCCCACATACACCATACACTGCCCTCATACACCACACACTGCCCACATACACCACACACTGCTCTCATACACCACACATACTGCCCTCATACACCACACACTGCCCTCATACACCACACACTGCCCACATACACCACACACTGGATACATACACCACACACTGCCCACATACACCACACACTGCTCTCATACACCACACACACACACTGCCCTCATACACCACACACTGCCCACATACACCACACACTGCCCTCATACACCATACACTGCCCTCATACACCATACACTGCCCTCATACACCATACACTGCCCTCATACACCATACACTGCCCTCATACACCACACACTGCCCACATGCACCACACACTGCCCTCATACACCACACACTGCCCACATACACCACACACTGCTCTCATACACCACACATACTGCCCTCATACACCACACACTGCCCTCATACACCACACACTGCCCACATACACCGCACACTGGACACATACACCACACACTGCCAACATACACCATACACTGCTCTCATACACCACACACACACACTGCCCTCATACACCACACACTGCCCACATACACCACACACTGCCCTCATACACCATACACTGCCCTCATACACAATACACTGCCCTCATACACCACACACTGCCCACATGCACCACACACTGCCCTCATACACCACACACTGCCCTCATACACCACACACTGCCCTCATACACAACACACTGCCCTCATACTCCACACACTGCCCTCATACACCACACACTGCCCTCATACACCACACACTGCCCTCATACACCATACACTGCCCTCATACACCACATACTGCCCTCATACACCACACACTGCCCTCATACACCACACACTGCTCTCATACACCACACACTGCCCTCATACACCACACACTGCCCTCATACACCACACGCTGCCCTGATACACCACACACTGCCCCATACACCACACACTGCCCTCATACACCACACGCTGCTCTCATACACCACACACTGCCCTCATACACCAAACAGTTACCTCATACACCAAACAGTTACCTCATACACCACACACTGCCCTCATACACCACACACTGCCCTCATACACCACCCACTGCCCTCATACACCACACACTGCCCTCATACACCACACACTGCCCTCATACACCACACACTGCCCTCATACACCACACACTACCCTCATACACCACACACTGCCCTCATACACCACACACTGCCCTCATACACCACACACACTGCCCTCATACACCACACACACTGCCCTCATACACCACACACTGCTCTCATACACCACACACTGCCCTCATACACCACACACTGCCCTCATACACCACACACTGCCCTCATACACCACACACTGCCCTCATACACCACACACTGCCCTCATACACCACACACTGCTCTCATACACCACACACTGCCGTCATACACCACACACTGCTCTCATGCACCATACACTGCCCTCATACACCACACACTGCTCTCATGCACCATACACTGCCCTCATACACCACACACTGCCCTCATACACCACACACTGCCCTCATACACCACACACTGCTCTCATACACCACACACTGCTCTCATGCACCATACACTGCCCTCATACACCACACACTGCCCTCATACACCACACACTGCCCTCATACACCACACACTGCCCTCATACACCACACACACTGCCCTCATACACACACACTGCCCTCATACACTACACACTGCTCTCATACACCACACACTGCCCTCATACACACACTGCCCTCATACACCACACACTGCCCTCATACACACACACTGCCTCATACACCACACACTGCCCTCATACACCACACACTGCTCTCATACACCACACTGCCCTCACACACACACACTGCCCACACCACACACTGCTCTCATACACCACACACACACTCCTGCATACACCACACACTGCCCACATACACCACACACTGCCCTCATACACCATACACTGCCCTCATACACCATACACTGCCCTCATACACCATACACTGCCCTCATACACCATACACTGCCCTCATACACCACACACTGCCCACATGCACCACACGCTGCCCTCATACACCACACACTGCCCACCATACACCACACACTGCTCTCATACACCACACATACTGCCCTCACACACCACACACTGCCCTCATACACACACACTGCCCATACACCGCACACTGGACACATACACCACACACTGCCCACATCACCACACACTGCTCTCATACACACACACTGTCTACACCACACACTGTCCCACATACACCACACACTGCCCTCACACCATACACTGCCCTCATACACCATACACTGCCCTCATACCACACACACTGCCCACATACACCACACACTGCCCTCATACACACACTGCCCTCATACACCACACACTGCCTCATACACAACACACTGCCCTCATACTACACACTGCCCTCATACAATTCCACACACTGCCCTCATACACCACACACTGCCCTCCCCCATACACCATACACTGCCCTCATACACCACATACTGCCCTCATACCACACACTGCCCTCATACACCACACTGCTCTACACCACACACTGCCCTCTCACACACTGCCCTCATACACCACCACACTGCCTGATACACCATACACTGCCCCATACACCACACACTGCCCTCATACACCACACGCTGCTCTCATACACACTGCCCTCATACCAAACAGTTACCTCATACACCATACAGTTACCTCATACACCACACACTGCCCTCATACACAACACACTGCCCTCATACACCACCCACTGCCCTCATACACCACACACGCCCTCTCCACACTGCCCTCATACACCACACACTGCCCTCATACACCACACACTGCTCTCATACACCACACACTGCCCTCATACACCACACACTGCCCTCATACACCACACACTGGTCCTCATACACCACACACTACCCTCATACACCACACACTGCCCTCATACACCACACACTGCCCTCATACACCACACACACTGCCCTCATACACCACACACACTGCCCTCATACACCACACACTGCTCTCATACACCACACACTGCCCTCATACACCACACACTGCCCTCATTCACCACACACTGCCCTCATACACCACACACTGCCCTCATACACCACACACTGCCCTCATACACTACAATATTGCTCTCATGCACACACTGCCGTCATACACCAAACACTGCTCTCATGCACCATACACTGCCCTCATACACACACTGCTCTCATGCACCATACACTGCCCTCATACACCACACACTGCCCTCATACACCACACTGCCCTCATACACACACACTGCTCATACACCACACACTGCTCATGCACCTAGCACTGCCCTCATACACCACACACTGCCCTCATACCACACACTGCCCTCATACACCACACACTGCCCTCATACACCACACACACTGCCCTCATACACCACACACACTGCCCTCATACACCACACACCTGCTCTCATACACCACACACTGCCTCATACACCATACACTGCCCTCATACACCACACACTGCCCTCATACACCACACACTGCCCTCATACACAACACACTGCCCTCATACACCACACACTGCTCATACACCACACACTGCCCTCAGCCACACACACTGCCCTCATACACCACACACTGCCTCATACACCACACACTGCCCTCATACACCACACACTGCTCTCATACACCACACACTGCCCTCATACACCACACACTGCTCTCATGCACCAAACACTGCCCTCACCACACACTGTCTCATGCACCATACACTGCCCTCATACACCACACACTGCCCCTCATACACCACACACTGCCCTCATACACCACACACTGCTCACCATACACTGCCCCTGATACACACACACGCGGCCCTCATACCACACACTGCCACATACACTACACACTGCCCACATACACCACACACTGCTCTCATACACCACACGCTGTCTCATACACCAGGCACATTGCATACACATACAGTTACCCATACACCACACACTGCCCTCATACACCACACACGCTCACACCACACACTGCCATCATACCCCCACACACACGGCCCTCATACACCACACACTGCTCTCATACACCACACACTGCTATACACCACACACTGCCCTCATACACCACACACTGCCCACATACACCACACTGCCCACATACTACACATCATACACCACACACTGCTCTCACACCACACACTGCCCTGATACACCACATACTGCCCTCATACACCACACACTGCCCTCATACACCTGCCCTCATACCACACCACACTGCCCTCATACCAACACACTGCCCTCATACACCACACACTGCCCTCATACACCACACACCTCAACACACACCCTCATCACCACACACCTCTACACACCACACACTGCCCTCATACACAACACACTGCCCTCATACTCCACACTGCCTGTACACACACTGCCCTCATACACCACACACTGCTCTCACACCACACACTGCCCTCATACACCACACACTGCCCTCATACACCACACACTGCCCTCATACACACTGCACCACACACTACCCACACTGCTACCACACTGCCCTCTACACCACACACTGCCCTCATACCACACACTGCCCTCATACACCACACACTGCCCTCATACCCTGATCACACCACACACTGCCCTCATACACCACACACTGCCCTCATACACCACACACTGCCCTCAAACACCACACACTGCCCTCATACACCACACACTGCCCTCATACACCACACACTGCCCTCATACACCACACACTGCCCTCATACACCACACACTGCCCTCAAACACCACACACTGCTCTCATACACCACATCTTCACTACCTCCAGCCTCATCACCGTACACACACACACACACCTCTCACTATAATTACCACTGTCACACACAAGGCTCTCACTATAATCAAGAGACACACACACAATAATAATAATAATAATAATAATAATAATAATAATAATAATAATAATAATAATAATAATAATATCTTTATTTCTACCAGTACATGTACAAGGTATACAGTCCTAGCTGACATCAGTGACATACTACTATATAGAAAGCCGCTTGTTATGCTGAACATTTCGGGCAAATTAGGTAAATTTTGTCCTTAGGATGCGACCCACACCAGTCGACTAACAGCCAGGTACCTATTTTATTGATGGGGAACATAGACAACAGGTGTAAGGAAACACGTCCAATATTTCTACCCTTGCCGGGAATCGAACTCGGACCCTCGCAGTGTGAAGCGAGAGCTTTAGCCACCAGGTCACAGGCCACCTAAAGTTCTCACTATCACCAGACACACACAAAGCTCTTATTATAATGACCACACACACAAACACATACACACACAAACACATACACACACAAACACATACACACACAAACACATACACACACACACATACACACACAAACACATACACACACAAACACATACACACACAGAAATCTCACTGCTATCACCACACACACATACACACACACACACACCCACACACATACACACACACACACACACACACACACACACACACACACACACACACACACATACAACAGGCCTAGTGTCTAATCGACATGTGCCTAGAACAGAATGGTAACTAACACGCACGCACGCACACACAAACGCACGCACACACACACAAACGCACGCACACACACACAAACGCACGCACACACACACACAGAAAGCTATCACAATGAACTAAAACACTTTCATTAACTTTCATGCCGAGGAATGGAACTTAAACAGGTTAAAACCGAAGGGAAGGAAGGAAGGAAGGAAGGAAGGAAGGAAGGAAGGAAGGAAGGAAGGAAGGAAGGAAGGAAGGAAGAAAGGAAGGAAGAAAGGAAGGAAGAAAGAAAGGAAGAAAGGAAGGAAGGAAGGAAGAAAGGAAGAAAGGAAGGAAGGAAGGAAGGAAGGAAGGAAGGAAGAAAGAAAGGAAGAAAGGAAGGAAGGAAGGAAGAAAGAAAGAAAGAAAGAAAGGAAGAAAGAAAGAAAGAAAGAAAGAAAGAAAGAAAGAAAGAAAGAAAGAAAGAAAGGAAGAAAGGAAGGAAGGAAGGAAGGAAGGCAGGCAGGAAGGAAGGGGAAGAGTGCTTCCAAATCCAGGAATAAAGAGCCACCCTCTTTGCTCTTACTCTTAATGGGAAGAAAGAGTAACTGCTGAAAATAACAGCTTCAACTGATTTTTTATTTACGTAAAAACTATGACAATATCGGCGCCTTTGTCGGGCGCCATCACAATGATGTCTCTGATGTCGCTAATAATGAAGAGAAGGTTAATTAGGCTTAATTATTAAAGCTGTTAGTAGGCATTAATTCGTCAAAGTTCACTGTTACATACTACCTGTTACTTTTATCTAGTGTCATAACAAAAATTAATAATAATAATAATACTAATAATAATAATTATTAATAATAATAATACTATATTATTATTATTTTTAGTGATATTACTTTACCAAAGGGATTTTTTTTCATATTTGCCTAAGACTGTTTTTTGAAAATGGTCGTATATTTGGACGAGAAACTCTACCATTCACTGGGATTTAGTGATATCAGTCGTATCTGACTGACTGACAGAGTCAGCTGCTTTGAGTTGACTGTGTCAGTCATTCAGTCATGAAACTCTTAC
>NC_091302.1:42554742-42584742 GCF_038502225.1 Cherax quadricarinatus | reverse complement strand
TTACTGGGGTGACACAGGTACATTACTAGTGACACAGGTACATTATTAGTGACACAGGTATATTATTGTGACATATGTACACATTAGTGACACACAGATATATTATTAGTGACATGTAATATTAATAGCAACACAGGCAATATTAATAGTGACACATGTACACATTAGTGACACAGGTGGGCAAGGTGACACAGATACACATTAGACACAGTTACATACTAGTGACACAGGTGTATAATAGTGACACAGGTACATTAGTACAGGTACATGTTAGTGACAGGTACATTAATGTGACACATGTGTAATATTACTAGTGACACAAGTACATTAATATTGGGACACAGGTACACTAGTGACACAGCACATATTGTTGGACACAGGTACATACTAGTGACACAGGTACATATTTGCATTACAGGTACATTACTAGTGACACATGTACATTAATAGACACATGTATGCCATTAGTGACAAGGTACACATTAGTGACACATGTACACATTAGTGACACAGGTACATATTAGTGACACAGGTACATATTAGTGACACAGGTAATATTTAGTGACACAGGTATTATTACTAGCGACACAGGTACAGTACTAGTGACACATGTACATTACTAGTGACACAGGTACATTACTAGCGACACAGGTACATTACTAGTGACACATGTACATTACTAGTGACACAGGTACATTACTAGTGACACAGGCACATTACTAGTGACACATGTACATTACTAGTGACACAGGTACATTACTAGTGACACATGTGCATTACTAGCGACATATGTACATTACTAGTGACACATGTACATTACTAGTGACACATGTACATTACTAGTGACACAGGTACATTACTAGTGACACATGTACATTACTAGTGACACGTACATTACTAGTGACACATGTACATTACTAGTGACACATGTACATTACTAGTGACACATGTGCATTACTAGTGACACATGTACATTACTAGTGACACAGGTACATTACTAGTGACACATGTACATTACTAGTGACACATGTACATTACTAGTGACACATGTACATTACTAGTGACACTGGTACATTACTAGTGAGACAGGTACATTATTAGTGACACAGGTACATTACTAGTGACACACGTACATTACTAGTGATACAGGTTCATTACTAGTGACACAGGTACATTACTTGTGACAATGGTACATTACTAGTGACACAGGTAAATTACTAGTGACACAGGTACATTACTAGTGACACAGGTAAATTACTAGTGACACAGGTACACTACTAGTGACACATGTACATTACTAATGACACATGTACATTACTAGTGACACAGGTACATTACTAGTGACACAGGTACATTACTAGACACAGGTACACTACCAGTGACACATGTACATTACTAGTGACACAGGTACATTACTATTGACACAGGTAAATTAATAGTGACACAGGTACACTACTAGTGACACATGTACATTACTAATGACACAGGTACATTACTAGTGACACAGGTACATTACTAGTGACACAGGTACATTACTAGTGACACAGGTACATTACTAGTGACACAGGTACATTACTAGTGACACATGTACATTACTAGTGACACAGGTACATTACTAGTGACACAGGTACATTACTAGCGACACAGGTACATTACTAGTGAAACATGTACATTACTAGCGACACAGGTACATTACTAGTGACACAGGTACATTACTAGTGACACATGTACATTACTAGTGAAACAGGTACATTACAAGTAAGACAGATACATTACTAGTGACACAGGTACATTACTAGTGACACATGTACATTACTAGTTACACAGGTACATTACTAGCGGCACAGGTACATTGCTAGCGACACAGGTACATTACTAGTGACACAGGTACATTACTAGTGACACATGTACATTACTAGAGACACAGATACATTACTAGTGACACAGGTACATTACTAGTGACACAGGTACATTACTAGTGACACAGGTACATTACTAATGACACATGTATATTACTAGTGACACAGATACATTACTAGTGACACACGTACATTACTAGTAATACAGGTTCATTACTAGTGACACAGGTACATTACTTGTGACACTGGTACATTACTAGTGACACAGGTACATTACTAGTGACACATGTACATTACAAACGACACAGGTACATTACTAGTGACACATGTACATTACTAGCGACACAGGTATATTACTAGTGACACATGTACATTACTAGTGACACAGGTACATTACAAGTGACACATATACATTACTAGTGACACAGGTACATTACTAGCGACACAGGTACATTACTAGTGACACAGGTACATTACTAGTGACACAGGTACATTACTAGAGACACAGGTACATTGCTAGTGACACATGTACATTACAAGTGACACATGTACATTTCTAGTGACACATGTACATTACTAGTGACACAGATACATTACTAGTGACACAGGTACATTACTAGTGACACAGGTACATTACTAGTGACACAGGTACATTACTAGTGACACAGATACATTACTAGTGACACATACATTACTAGCGACACAGGTACATTACTAGTGACACAGGTACATTACTAGTGACACAGGTACATTTCTAGTGACACAGGTACATTACTAGCGACACAGGTACATTACTAGTGACACATGTACATTACTAGTGACACAGGTACATGTACTAGCGACACAGGTACATTACTAGTGACACAGGCACATTACTAGTGACACAGGTACATTATTAGTGACATAGGTACATTACTAGTGACACAGGTACATTACTAGTGACACAGACATTACTGGTGACACAGGTACATTACTAGTGACACAGGTACATTACTAGTGACACAGGTACATTACTAGTGACACAGCTACATTACTAGTGACACAGGTACACTACTAGTGACACAGGTACATGTACTAGCGACACAGGTACATTACTAGTGACACAGGTACATTACTAGCGACACAGGTACATTACTAGTGACACAGGTACATTACTAGTGACACAGGTACATTACTAGTGACACAGGTACATTACTAGTGACACAGGTACATTACTAATGACACAGGTACATTACTAGTGACAGAGGTACATTACTAGTGACACAGATACTTTACTAGTGACACACGTACATTACTAGTGACACAGGTGCATTACTATTGACACAGGTACATTACTAGTGACACAAGTACATTACTAGTGACACATGTACATTACTAGTGACACACGTACATTACTAGTGACACACGTACATTACTAGTGACATAGGTACATGTACTAGCGACACAGGTACATTACTAGTGACACTGGTACATTACTAGTGACACAGGTACATTAGTGACACAGGTACATTACTAGTGACACAGGTACATTACCAGTGACACAGGTACATTACTAGTGACACAGGTTCATTACTAGTGACACAGATACATTACTAGTGACACAGGTACATTACTAGTGACACATGTACATTACTAGTGACACAGGTACATTACTAGTGACACAGGTACATTACTAGTGACACAGGTACACTACTAGTGAAACAGGTACATTACTAGTGACACAGGTACATTACTAGTGACACAGGTACATTAATAGTGACACAGGTACATGTACTAGCGACACAGGTACATTACTAGTGACACAGGTACATTACTAGTGACACAGGTACATTACTAATGACACAGGTACATTACTAGTGACACAGGTACATTACTAGTGACACAGGTACATTATTAGTAACACAGGTACATTACTAGTGACAGAGGTACATTACTAGTGACACAGGTACATTACTAATGACACTGGTACATTAACAGTGACAGAGGTACATTACTAGTGACACAGGTACATTACTAGTAACACAGGCACATTACTAATGACAGAGGTACATTACTAGTGAAAGAGGTACATTACTAGTGACACAGATACAATACTAGTGACACAGGTACATTACTAGTGACACAGGTACATTACTAGTGACACGTAAATTACTAGTGACACTGGTACATTACTAGAGAGACAGGTACATTACTAGTGGCACACTTACATTACTAGTGACACACGTACATTACTAGTGATACAGGTTCATTACTAGTGACACAGGTACATTACTTGTGACACTGGTACTTTACTAGTGACACAGGTAAATTACTAGTGACACAGGTACATTACTAGTGACACATGTAAATTAATAGTGACACAGGTACACTACTAGTGGCACATGTACATTGCTAATGACACATGTACATTACTAGTGACACAGGTACATTACTAGTGACACAGGTACATTACTAGTGACACAGGTACATTACTAGTGACATATGTACATTACTAGTGACACAGATACATTACTAGTGACACATGTACATTACTAGCAACACAGGTACATTACTAGTGACACATGTACATTACTAGTGACACAGGTACATTACAAGTGACACAGATACATTACTAGTGACACAGCTACATTACTAGTGACACAGGTGCATTACTAGCGACACAGGTACATTACTAGTGACACAGGTACATTACTAGTGACACAGGTACATTACTAGTGACACATGTACATTACTAGTGACACAAGTACATTACTATTGACACAGGTACATTACTAGTGACACAAGTACATTACTATTGACACAGGTACATTACTAGTGACACAGGTACATTACTTGTGACACAGGTACATTACTAGTGACACATGTACATTACTAGTGACACATGTACATTACTAGTGACAAAGGTACATTACTAGTGACACATGTACATTACTAGTGACACAGGTACATTACTAGTGACACAGGTACATTACTAGTGACACAGGTACATTTCTAGTGACACAGGTACATTACTAGCGACACAGGTACAGTACTAGTGACACATGTACATTACTAGTGACACAGGTACATTACTAGCGACACAGGTACATTACTAGTGACACATGTACATTACTAGTGACACAGGTACATTACTAGTGACACAGGCACATTACTAGTGACACATGTACATTACTAGTGACACAGGTACATTACTAGTGACACATGTGCATTACTAGCGACATATGTACATTACTAGTGACACATGTACATTACTAGTGACACATGTACATTACTAGTGACACAGGTACATTACTAGTGACACATGTACATTACTAGTGACACGTACATTACTAGTGACACATGTACATTACTAGTGACACATGTACATTACTAGTGACACATGTGCATTACTAGTGACACATGTACATTACTAGTGACACAGGTACATTACTAGTGACACATGTACATTACTAGTGACACATGTACATTACTAGTGACACATGTACATTACTAGTGACACTGGTACATTACTAGTGAGACAGGTACATTATTAGTGACACAGGTACATTACTAGTGACACATACATTACTAGTGATACAGGTTCATTACTAGTGACACAGGTACATTACTTGTGACAATGGTACATTACTAGTGACACAGGTAAATTACTAGTGACACAGGTACATTACTAGTGACACAGGTAAATTACTAGTGACACAGGTACACTACTAGTGACACATGTACATTACTAATGACACATGTACATTACTAGTGACACAGGTACATTACTAGTGACACAGGTACATTACTAGACACAGGTACACTACCAGTGACACATGTACATTACTAGTGACACAGGTACATTACTATTGACACAGGTAAATTAATAGTGACACAGGTACACTACTAGTGACACATGTACATTACTAATGACACAGGTACATTACTAGTGACACAGGTACATTACTAGTGACACAGGTACATTACTAGTGACACAGGTACATTACTAGTGACACAGGTACATTACTAGTGACACATGTACATTACTAGTGACACAGGTACATTACTAGTGACACAGGTACATTACTAGCGACACAGGTACATTACTAGTGAAACATGTACATTACTAGCGACACAGGTACATTACTAGTGACACAGGTACATTACTAGTGACACATGTACATTACTAGTGAAACAGGTACATTACAAGTAAGACAGATACATTACTAGTGACACAGGTACATTACTAGTGACACATGTACATTACTAGTTACACAGGTACATTACTAGCGGCACAGGTACATTGCTAGCGACACAGGTACATTACTAGTGACACAGGTACATTACTAGTGACACATGTACATTACTAGTGACACAGATACATTACTAGTGACACAGGTACATTACTAGTGACACAGGTACATTACTAGTGACACAGGTATATTACTAATGACACATGTATATTACTAGTGACACAGATACATTACTAGTGACACACGTACATTACTAGTAATACAGGTTCATTACTAGTGACACAGGTACATTACTTGTGACACTGGTACATTACTAGTGACACAGGTACATTACTAGTGACACATGTACATTACAAGCGACACAGGTACATTACTAGTGACACATGTACATTACTAGCGACACAGGTATATTACTAGTGACACATGTACATTACTAGTGACACAGGTACATTACAAGTGACACATATACATTACTAGTGACACAGGTACATTACTAGCGACACAGGTACATTACTAGTGACACAGGTACATTACTAGTGACACAGGTACATTACTAGAGACACAGGTACATTGCTAGTGACACATGTACATTACAAGTGACACATGTACATTTCTAGTGACACATGTACATTACTAGTGACACAGATACATTACTAGTGACACAGGTACATTACTAGTGACACAGGTACATTACTAGTGACACAGGTACATTACTAGTGACACAGATACATTACTAGTGACACATACATTACTAGCGACACAGGTACATTACTAGTGACACAGGTACATTACTAGTGACACAGGTACATTTCTAGTGACACAGGTACATTACTAGCGACACAGGTACATTACTAGTGACACATGTACATTACTAGTGACACAGGTACATGTACTAGCGACACAGGTACATTACTAGTGACACAGGCACATTACTAGTGACACAGGTACATTATTAGTGACATAGGTACATTACTAGTGACACAGGTACATTACTAGTGACACAGACATTACTGGTGACACAGGTACATTACTAGTGACACAGGTACATTACTAGTGACACAGGTACATTACTAGTGACACAGCTACATTACTAGTGACACAGGTACACTACTAGTGACACAGGTACATGTACTAGCGACACAGGTACATTACTAGTGACACAGGTACATTACTAGCGACACAGGTACATTACTAGTGACACAGGTACATTACTAGTGACACAGGTACATTACTAGTGACACAGGTACATTACTAGTGACACAGGTACATTACTAATGACACAGGTACATTACTAGTGACAGAGGTACATTACTAGTGACACAGATACTTTACTAGTGACACACGTACATTACTAGTGACACAGGTGCATTACTATTGACACAGGTACATTACTAGTGACACAAGTACATTACTAGTGACACATGTACATTACTAGTGACACACGTACATTACTAGTGACACACGTACATTACTAGTGACATAGGTACATGTACTAGCGACACAGGTACATTACTAGTGACACTGGTACATTACTAGTGACACAGGTACATTAGTGACACAGGTACATTACTAGTGACACAGGTACATTACCAGTGACACAGGTACATTACTAGTGACACAGGTTCATTACTAGTGACACAGATACATTACTAGTGACACAGGTACATTACTAGTGACACATGTACATTACTAGTGACACAGGTACATTACTAGTGACACAGGTACATTACTAGTGACACAGGTACACTACTAGTGAAACAGGTACATTACTAGTGACACAGGTACATTACTAGTGACACAGGTACATTAATAGTGACACAGGTACATGTACTAGCGACACAGGTACATTACTAGTGACACAGGTACATTACTAGTGACACAGGTACATTACTAATGACACAGGTACATTACTAGTGACACAGGTACATTACTAGTGACACATACATTACTAGTGACACAGGTACATTACTAGTGACACAGGTATATTACTAGTGACACAGGTACATTACTAGTGACACAGGTACATTACTAGTGACAGAGGTACATTACTAGTGACACAGGTACATTACTAGTGACACAGGTACATTACTAGTGACACAGGTACATTACTAGTGACACAGGTACATTACTAGTGACACAGGTACATTACTAGTGACACAGGTACATTACTAGTGACACAGATACATTACTAGTGAAACAGGTACATTACTAGTGACACAGGTACATTACTAGTGACATAGGTACATTACTAGTGACACAGGTACATTACTAGTGACAGAGACATTACTGGTGACACAGGTACATTACTAGTGACACAGGTACATTACTAGTGACACAGGTACATTACTAGTGACACAGCTACATTACTAGTGACACAGGTACACTACTAGTGACACAGGTACATGTACTAGCGACACAGGTACATTACTAGTGACACAGGTACATTACTAGTGACACAGGTACATTACTAGTGACACAGGTACATTACTAGTGACACAGGTACATTACTAGTGACACAGGTACATTACTAGTGACACAGGTACATTACTAGTGACACAGGTACATTACTAGTGACACAGATACAATACTAGTGACACAGGTACATTACTAGTGACACAGGTGCATTACTAGTGACACAGGTACATTACTAGTGACACAGGTACATTACTAGTGACACATGTACATTACTAGTGACACACGTACATTACTAGTGACACACGTACATTACTAGTGACACAGGTGCATTACTAGTGACACAGGTACATTACTATTGACACATGTACATTACTAGCAACACAGGTACATTACTAGTGACACACGTACATTACTAGTGACACAGGTACATTACTAGTGACACAGGTACATTACTAGTGACACAAGTACATTACTAGTGACACAGGTACATGTACTAGCGACACAGGTACATTACTAGTGACACTGGTACATTACTAGTGACACAGGTACATTATTAGTGACACAGGTACATTACTAGTGACACAGGTACATTACTAGTGACACAGGTACATTACTAGTGACACAGGTACATCACTAGTGACACAGATAAATTACTAGTGACACAGGTACATTACTAGTGACACATGTACATTACTAGTGACACAGGTACATTACTAGTGACACAGGCACATTACTAGTGACAGAGGTACACTACTAGTGACACATGTACATTACTAGTGACACAGGTACATTACTAGTGACACAGGTATACTACTAGTGACACAGGCACATTACTAGTGACACAGGTATACTACTAGTGACACAGGCACATTACTAGTGACACAGGTACATTACTA
This sequence comes from Cherax quadricarinatus, assembly GCF_038502225.1. Taxonomy (NCBI): domain Eukaryota; kingdom Metazoa; phylum Arthropoda; class Malacostraca; order Decapoda; family Parastacidae; genus Cherax; species Cherax quadricarinatus. The sequence goes on along the minus strand of NC_091302.1, from coordinate 42,575,340 downwards.
GTGACACAGGCATATTGCTAGTGACACTAGTACATTACCAGTGACACAGGTACATTACTAGTGACACAGGTACATTACTAGTGACACAGGTACATTACTAGTGACACAGGTACATTACTAGTGACACAGGTACATTACTAATGACACAGGTACATTACTAGTGACACAGGTACATTACTAGTGACACATGTACATTACTAGTGACACAGGTACATTATTAGTAACACAGGTACATTACTAGTGACAGAGGTACATTACTAGTGACACAGGTACATTACTAATGACACTGGTACATTAACAGTGACAGAGGTACATTACTAGTGACACAGGTACATTACTAGTGACGCAGGTACATTACTAGTGACACAGGTACATTACTAGTGACACAGGTACATTACTAGTGACACAGGTACATTACTAGTGACACAGGTACATTACTAGTGACACAGGTACATTACTAGTGACACAGGTACATTACTAGTGACACAGGTACATTACTAGTGACACAGGTACATTACTAGTGACACAGGTACATTACTAGTGACACAGGTACATTACTAGTGACACAGGTACATTACTAGTGACACAGGTACATTACTAGTGACACAGGTACATTACTAGTGACACATGTACATTACTAGTGACACAGGTACATTACAAGTGACACATATACATTACTAGTGACACAGGTACATTACTAGCGACACAGGTACATTACTAGTGACACAGGTACATTACTAGTGACACAGGTACATTACTAGAGACACAGGTACATTGCTAGTGACACATGTACATTACAAGTGACACATGTACATTTCTAGTGACACATGTACATTACTAGTGACACAGATACATTACTAGTGACACAGGTACATTACTAGTGACACAGGTACATTACTAGTGACACAGGTACATTACTAGTGACACAGATACATTACTAGTGACACATACATTACTAGCGACACAGGTACATTACTAGTGACACAGGTACATTACTAGTGACACAGGTACATTTCTAGTGACACAGGTACATTACTAGCGACACAGGTACATTACTAGTGACACATGTACATTACTAGTGACACAGGTACATGTACTAGCGACACAGGTACATTACTAGTGACACAGGCACATTACTAGTGACACAGGTACATTACTAGTGACATAGGTACATTACTAGTGACACAGGTACATTACTAGTGACACAGACATTACTGGTGACACAGGTACATTACTAGTGACACAGGTACATTACTAGTGACACAGGTACATTACTAGTGACACAGCTACATTACTAGTGACACAGGTACACTACTAGTGACACAGGTACATGTACTAGCGACACAGGTACATTACTAGTGACACAGGTACATTACTAGCGACACAGGTACATTACTAGTGACACAGGTACATTACTAGTGACACAGGTACATTACTAGTGACACAGGTACATTACTAGTGACACAGGTACATTACTAATGACACAGGTACATTACTAGTGACAGAGGTACATTACTAGTGACACAGATACTTTACTAGTGACACACGTACATTACTAGTGACACAGGTGCATTACTATTGACACAGGTACATTACTAGTGACACAAGTACATTACTAGTGACACATGTACATTACTAGTGACACACGTACATTACTAGTGACACACGTACATTACTAGTGACATAGGTACATGTACTAGCGACACAGGTACATTACTAGTGACACTGGTACATTACTAGTGACACAGGTACATTAGTGACACAGGTACATTACTAGTGACACAGGTACATTACTAGTGACACAGGTACATTACTAGTGACACAGGTTCATTACTAGTGACACAGATACATTACCAGTGACACAGGTACATTACTAGTGACACATGTACATTACTAGTGACACAGGTACATTACTAGTGACACAGGTACATTACTAGTGACACAGGTACACTACTAGTGAAACAGGTACATTACTAGTGACACAGGTACATTACTAGTGACACAGGTACATTAATAGTGACACAGGTACATGTACTAGCGACACAGGTACATTACTAGAGACACAGGTACATTACTAGTGACACAGGTACATTACTAATGACACAGGTACATTACTAGTGACACAGGTACATTACTAGTGACACATACATTACTAGTGACACAGGTACATTACTAGTGACACAGGTATATTACTAGTGACACAGGTACATTACTAGTGACACAGGTACATTACTAGTGACAGAGGTACATTACTAGTGACACAGGTACATTACTAGTGACACAGGTACATTACTAGTGACACAGGTACATTACTAGTGACACAGGTACATTACTAGTGACACAGGTACATTACTAGTGACACAGGTACATTACTAGTGACACAGATACATTACTAGTGAAACAGGTACATTACTAGTGACACAGGTACATTACTAGTGACATAGGTACATTACTAGTGACACAGGTACATTACTAGTGACAGAGACATTACTGGTGACACAGGTACATTACTAGTGACACAGGTACATTACTAGTGACACAGGTACATTACTAGTGACACAGGTACATTACTAGTGACACAGGTACATTACTAGAGACACAGGTACATTACTAGTGACACAGGTACATTACTAGCGACACAGGTACATTACTAGTGAAACATGTACATTACTAGCGACACAGGTACATTACTAGTGAAACAGGTACATTACAAGTAAGACAGATACATTACTAGTGACACAGGTACATTACTAGTGACACATGTACATTACTAGTTACACAGGTACATTACTAGCGGCACAGGTACATTGCTAGCGACACAGTTACATTACTAGTGACACAGGTACATTACTAGTGACACATGTACATTACTAGTGACACAGATACATTACTAGTGACACAGGTACATTACTAGTGACACAGGTACATTACTAGTGACACAGGTACATTACTAATGACACATGTATATTACTAGTGACACAGATACATTACTAGTGACACACGTACATTACTAGTGATACAGGTTCATTAGTAGTGACACAGGTACATTACTTGTGACACTGGTACATTACTAGTGACACAGGTACATTACTATTGACACATGTACATTACTAGTGACACAGGTACATTACTAGTGACACATGTACATTACTAGCGACACAGGTATATTACTAGTGACACATGTACATTACTAGTGACACAGGTACATTACAAGTGGCACATATACATTACTAGTGACACAGGTACATTACTAGCGACACAGGTACATTACTAGTGACACAGGTACATTACTAGTGACACAGGTACATTACTAGCGACACAGGTACATTGCTAGTGACACATGTACATTACTAGTGACACATGTACATTACTAGTGACACATGTACATTACTAGTGACACAGATACATTACTAGTGACACAGGTACATTACTAGTGACACAGGTACATTACTAGTGACACAGGTACATTACTAGTGACACAGATACATTACTAGTGACACAGATACATTACTAGCGACACAGGTACATTACTAGTGACACAGGTACATTACTAGTGACACAGGTACATTTCTAGTGACACAGGTACATTACTAGCGACACAGGTACATTACTAGTGACACATGTACATTACTAGTGACACAGGTACATGTACTAGCGACACAGGTACATTACTAGTGACACAGGCACATTACTAGTGACACAGGTACATTACTAGTGACATAGGTACATTACTAGTGACACAGGTACATTACTAGTGACACAGACATTACTGGTGACACAGGTACATTACTAGTGACACAGGTACATTACTAGTGACACAGGTACATTACTAGTGACACAGCTACATTACTAGTGACACAGGTACACTACTAGTGACACAGGTACATATACTAGCGACACAGGTACATTACTAGTGACACAGGTACATTACTAGTGACACAGGTACATTACTAGTGACACAGGTACATTACTAGTGACACAGGTACATTACTAGTGACACAGGTACATTACTAGTGACACAGGTACATTACTAATGACACAGGTACATTACTAGTGACACAGGTACATTACTAGTGACACAGATACTTTACTAGTGACACAGGTACATTACTAGTGACACAGGTGCATTACTATTGACACAGGTACATTACTAGTGACACAGGTACATTACTAGTGACACATGTACATTACTAGTGACACACGTACATTACTAGTGACACACGTACATTACTAGTGACACAGGTACATGTACTAGCGACACAGGAACATAACTAGTGACACTGGTACATTACTAGTGACACAGGTACATTAGTGACACAGGTACATTACTAGTGACACAGGTACATTACTAGTGACACAGGTACATTACTAGTGACACAGGTTCATTACTAGTGACACAGATACATTACTAGTGACACAGGTACATTACTAGTGACACATGTACATTACTAGTGACACAGGTACATTACTAGTGACACAGGTACATTACTAGTGACACAGGTACACTACTAGTGACACAGGTACATTACTAGTGACACAGGTACATTACTAGTTACACAGGTGCATTACTAGTGACACAGGTACATGTACTAGCGACACAGGTACATTACTAGTGACACAGGTACATTACTAGTGACACAGGTACATTACTAATGACACAGGTACATTACTAGTGACACAGGTACATTACTAGTGACACATACATTACTAGTGACACAGGTACATTACTAGTGACACAGGTATATTACTAGTGACACAGGTACATTACTAGTGACACAGGTACATTACTAGTGACAGAGGTACATTACTAGTGACACAGGTACATTACTAGTGACACAGGTACATTACTAGTGACACAGGTACATTACTAGTGACACAGGTACATTACTAGTGACACAGGTACATTACTAGTGACACAGGTACATTACTAGTGACACAGATACATTACTAGTGAAACAGGTACATTACTAGTGACACAGGTACATTACTAGTGACATAGGTACATTACTAGTGACACAGGTACATTACTAGTGACAGACACATTACTGGTGACACAGGTACATTACTAGTGACACAGGTACATTACTAGTGACACAGGTACATTACTAGTGACACAGCTACATTACTAGTGACACAGGTACACTACTAGTGACACAGGTACATGTACTAGCGACACAGGTACATTACTAGTGACACAGGTACATTACTAGTGACACAGGTACATTACTAGTGACACAGGTACATTACTAGTGACACAGGTACATTACTAGTGACACAGGTACATTACTAGTGACACAGGTACATTACTAGTGACACAGGTACATTACTAGTGACACAGATACAATACCAGTGACACAGGTACATTACTAGTGACACAGGTGCATTACTAGTGACACAGGTACATTACTAGTGACGCAGGTACATTACTAGTGACACATGTACATTACTAGTGACACACGTACATTACTAGTGACACACGTACATTACTAGTGACACAGGTGCATTACTAGTGACACAGGTACATTACTATTGACACATGTACATTACTAGCAACACAGGTACATTACTAGTGACACACGTACATTACTAGTGACACAGGTACATTACTAGTGACACAGGTACATTACTAGTGACACAAGTACATTACTAGTGACACAGGTACATGTACTAGCGACACAGGTACATTACTAGTGACACTGGTACATTACTAGTGACACAGGTACATTACTAGTGACACAGGTACATTACTAGTGACACAGGTACATTACTAGTGACACAGGTACATTACTAGTGACACAGGTACATTACTAGTGACACAGATAAATTACTAGTGACACAGGTACATTACTAGTGACACATGTACATTACTAGTGACACAGGTACATTACTAGTGACACAGGCACATTACTAGTGACAGAGGTACACTACTAGTGACACATGTACATTACTAGTGACAGAGGTACACTACTAGTGACACATGTACATTACTAGTGACACAGGTACATTACTAGTGACACAGGCACATTACTAGTGACAGAGGTACACTACTAGTGACACAGGTACATTACTAGTGACGCAGGTACATTACTAGTGACACAGGTACATTACTAGTGACACAGGTACATTACTAGTGACGCAGGTACATTACTAGTGACACAGGTACATTACTAGTGACACAGGTACATTACTAGTGACACAGGTACATTACTAGTGACGCAGGTACATTACTAGTGACACAGGTACATTACTAGTGACACAGGTACATTACTAGTGACACAGGTACATTACTAGTGACACAGGTACATTACTAGTGACACAGGTACATTACTAGTGACACAGGTACATTACTAGTGACACAGGTACATTACTAGTGACACAGGTACATTACTAGTGACACAGGTACATTACTAGTGACACAGGTACATTACTAGTGACACAGGTACATTACTAGTGACACAGGTACATTACTAGTGACACAGGTACATTACTAGTGACACAGGTACATTACTAGTGACACAGGTACATTACTAGTGACACAGGTACATTACTAGTGACACAGGTACATTACTAGTGACACAGGTACATTACTAGTGACACAGGTACATTACTAGTGACACAGGTACATTACTAGTGACACAGGTACATTACTAGTGACACAGGTACATTACTAGTGACACAGGTACATTACTAGTGACACAGGTACATTACTAGTGACACAGGTACATTACTAGTGACACAGGTACATTACTAGTGACACAGGTACATTACTAGTGACACAGATACATTACTAGTGACACAGGTACATTACTAGTGACACATGTACATTACTAGTGACACAGGTACATTACTAGTGACACAGGTACATTACTAGTGACACAGGTACATTACTAGTGACACAGGTACATTACTAGTGACACAGGTACATTACTAGTGACACAGGTACATGTACTAGCTTCACAAGCAGCATTTATATATTACTGTAACCTGTGGTTTAAAGCGTCATGTGGTTTTCGCTTACCATGAGACAGGCCAGTACAACATGGGTTCGAATCCTTGGCTAGTACAGTGTTGTTATTGATCAATACCACTCGTCCGTGGTCACAATAATACATAACTGCTGCTCGTGAGGCTAGTACACCGAGCAGGGATGAGAATGAAATTAGCTTAGAAGCTCCCACACCTCCGTATGCCCTCGGATGGCGGCCCAACAGCTAGCTGTGTGCTGGCTGCTCACAGCTAACTATATATATATATATATATATATATATATATATATATATATATATATATATATATATATATATATATATATATATATATATATATATATATATCTTGCCGAATTGGTCAATTAGCGAAACTCATTTAAAATTAGGTCCTTTCTAAAATTTTCTCTTACATGTTTAAAGATATATTTTTTTCATTTATGTTAACATAAAAATTAAAAATTTTGTATCAAAAGAACCTTAGAAAACTTACCTAACCTTATTATAACAAGCGCAATATAATTTATCCTAATTCAACTAAATACATTTTGATGAAAATTAAGAAACGTGCAACATCTGAGTATCTTTACTGTAGACGTTTCGCCATCCAGTGTTTTTATCAATACAAATTCAGGACATGAATGGAAGCCTGTACAATTATATGCGATTCCATAATGTTTTATTACATTGTCGGTATTGTATACCATTCTTGTACAACTTGTCAGACACTGCAACATCATGGAATCTTGGTTCTGAGGACATCTACATAACCTTCTTCACGGCTACTACAACTACTACTACTACTACTACTACAACTACTACTACCACTAACCCATCCCCTGGGTATGACCTACTTTCACTAGGTAATCCCGCTTACCAGTGACTATGCCCTCGTCTGCTACCCGTTCCATTTCCACCTGACGCCCCAGAATCTTCACTACCACGGTGCTCTTCACACCAACACTGAGGGACTCGATGGAAATAAATGGTATAAAATACCGACACAATGGAAATATAAACACAAATGCAGTATAATGTGATCCTTTATTGACAACGTTTCACCCACGCAGTGGGCTTTTTCAAGTCACACACGGATCTACCTGGGGTTGGAAGGTACGGGAGTATTTATAGTTCAGAACGTTGGGGTCAGGTGAAGATTGCTGCATCAGATGATCTACCGGGTGGGGTTATAGAGTCTTGGGTAGCTAGGCGGGGATATTGGACAAGTTGTGAGTAGTGAATACTCCCGTACCTTCCAACCCCAGGTAGATCCGTGTGTGACTTGAAAAAGCCCACTGCGTGGGTGAAACGTTGTCAATAAAGGATCACATTATACTGCATTTGTGTTTATATTTCCACTGAGGGACTCCTTACCTCATCTTTTGTAAACAGTTCTAATGTCTTCAAATCATATCCTTGAATTTGTATTAAAGCCACTGGTTGGCGAAACGTCTACAATAAAGATACCCAGATGTTGCACATGTTTCTTAACTTTCATATTGTCGGTATTGCAAAACATTCATGTACAGCATAAACATATTTTAGATAAGTTTGCAATACGTTAATAATAAACAAACACAATGAAATAAATATATATTTTTTTCGTTAGGTTCATAATTATTTTTCGCCAAATTATAACATACACAAATGAAAGAAGAGCGTTGCTATTTCAGCCAAAATCGCAAGTTTGGTAGTGGGTTGGTAGACAGCAACCACCCAGGGAGGTACTACCGTCCTGCCAAGTGAGTGTAAAACGAAAGCCTGTAATTGTTTTACATGATGGTAGGATTGCTGGTGTCTTTTGTCTGTCTCATAAATATGCAAGATTACAGGTACGTCTTGCTACTTCTACTTAAGTCACACTACACATACATGTACATGTTTATTTATACACACTCATCTGAGTTTTCTTTGATTTTATCTTAATAGTTCTTGGTCTTATTACTTTTCCTTTAATATCCATGGGGAAGTGGAATAAGAATCTTTCCTCCGTAAGCCATGCGTGTTGTAAAAGTCAACTAAAATGCCGGGAACAATGGGCTAGTAACCCCTTTTCCTGTAATAAATTACTAAAAAGAATAAGAAAATTGCCAAAGTGGGAAGTCTGAATGTGCGTGGATGTTGTGCGAGTGATAAGATGATTGTGGATGTTATGAATGAGAAGAAGCTGGATGTCCTGGCTTTAAGTGAAACAAAGCTGAAGGGGATAGGAGAGTTTCAGTGGAGAGGAATAAATGGGATTAGGTCAGGGGTTTCTAATAGAGTTAGAGCTAAAGAAGGAGTAGTAATAATGTTGAAGGATAAGCTATGGCAGGAAAAGAGGGACTACAAATGTATTAATTCAGGGATTATGTGGAGTAAAATAAAGGTTGGATGCGAAAAGTGGGTTATAGTAAGCGTATATACACCTGGAGAAGAGAGAAGTGTAGAGGAGAGAGAGAGATTTTGGGAAATGTTGAGTGAATGTGTGGGGAGTTTTGGACCAAGTGTGAGAGTACTTGTGGTTGGGGATTTCAATGCTAAAGTGGACAAAAATGTTGTGGAGGGAGTAGTAGGTAAATTTGGGGTGCCAGGGGCAAATGAAAATGGGGAGCCTTTAATTGAGCTATGTGTAGAAAGAGGTTTGGTAATAAGTAATACATATTTTATGAAGAAGAGGATAAATAAATATACAAGGTATGATATAGCACATAATGAAAGAAGTTTGTTAGATTATGTATTGGTGGATAAAAGGTTGATGGGTAGGTTCCAGGATGTACATGTTTATAGAGGGGCAACTGATATATCGGATCATTATTTAATTGCAGCTACAGTTAGAGTAAGAGGTAGAAGGAACAAAAGGAAAATGGCAACAGCAAGTAAGAGAGAGGTGAAAGTGTATAAACTAAGGGAGGAAGAAGTTTGGGTGAGATATGAACAACTATTGGCAGAAAGATGGGCTGGTGCAAGTATGAGTAATGCGGGGGTTGAAGAGGGTTTGAATAGTTTTAAAAATGCAGTATTAGAATGTGGGGCAGAAGTTTGTGGTTATAGGAGGGTGGGTGCAGGGGGAATGAGGAGTGATTGGTGGAATGATGAAGTAAACGGTGTGATAAAAGAGAAAAAGTTAGCTTATGAGAGGTTTTTGCAAAGCAGAAGTGTTGTAAGAAGAGTAAAGTATATGGAGAGTAAAAGAAAGGTGAAGAGAGTGGTGAGAGAGTGCAAAAGGAGAGCAGATGATAAAGTGGAAGAGGCACTGTCAAGAAATTTTGATGAAAATAAGAAAAAAATTTGGAGTGAGATAAACAAGTTAAGAAAGTCTAGAGAATGAATGGATATGCCAGTTAAAAGCAGAGTAGGGGAGTTAGTAGATGGGAAGATGGAGGTTTTGGATAGATGGCGAGAATATTTTGAGGAACTTTTAAATGTCAACGAAGAAAGGGAGGAGGTAATTTCATGCACTGGCCAGGGAGGTATACCGTCTTTTAGGAGTGAAGAAGAACAAGATGTGAGTGTGGGGGAGGTGCGTGAGGCATTACCTAGAATAAAGGGGGATAAAGCAGCTGGAACTGACGGGATCATGACAGAAATGTTAAAAGCAGGGGGGAATATAGTGTTGGAGTGGTTGGTATTTTTGTTTAATAAATGTATGAAAGAGGGTAAGGTACCTAGGGATTGGCAAAGAGCATGTATAATCCCTTTATATAAAGGGAAAGGGGACAAAAGAGATTGTAAAAATTATAGAGGAACAAGTTTACTGAGTATACCAGGAAAAGTGTACAGTAGGGTTATTATTGAAAGAATTAGAGGTAAGACAGAATGTAGGATTGCGGATGAGCAAGGAGGTTTCAGAGTGGGTAGGGGATGTGTAGATCAAGTGTTTACATTGAAGCATATATGTGAACAGTATTTAGATAAAAGTAGGGAAGTTTTCAATGCATTTATGGATTTAGAAAAGGCATATGACAGTAGGTGTTCAGTCCTTTAGCTTTGACAGTAGGTGTTCAGTCCCTCAGCCTTGACAATAGGTGCTCAGTCCCTCAGCCTTGACCGTAGATGTTCAGTCCCTCAGCTTTGACAGTGGGTGTTCAGTCCTTTAGCCTTGACAGTAGGTGCTCAGTCCCTCAGCCTTGACAGTAGGTGTTCAGTCCCTCAGCTTTGACAGTAGGTGTTCAGTCCCTCAGCTTTGACAGTAGGTGTTCAGTCCCTCAGCTTTGACAGTAGGTGTTGTCCTTTAGCCTTGACAGTTGGTTTTCAGTCCCTCAGCCTTGACAGTAGGTGTTCAGTCCCTCAGCTTTGACAGTAGGTGTTCAGTCCCTCAGCTTTGACAGTAGGTGTTCAGTCCTTTAGCCTTGACAGTAGATGTTCAGTCCCTCAGCTTTGACAGTAGGTGTTCAGTCCATCAATCAGCCTTGACAGTAGGTGTTCAGTCCATCAGCCTTGACAGTAGGTGTTCAGTCCATCAGCCTTGACAGTAGGTGTTCAGTCCATCGGCCTTGACACTAGGTCTTCAGTCCATCAACTTTGACAGTAGGTGTTCAGTCTTTCAGCTTTGACAGTAGGCGTTCAGTCCTTTAGCCTTGACAGTAGGTGCTCAGTCCATCAGCCTTGACAGTAGGTGTTCACTCCATCGGCCTTGACACTAGGTCTTCAGTCCCTCAGCTTTGACAGTAGGTGTTCAGTCTTTCAGTTTTGACAGTAGGTGTTCAGTCCTTTAGCCTTGACAGTAGGTGCTCAGACCCTCAGCCTTGAAAGTAGGTGTTCAGTCCCTCAGCTCTGACAGTAGGTGTTCAGTCCCTCAGCCTTGACAGCAGGTGTTCAGTCCCTCAGCTTTGACAATAGGTGTTCAGTCCCTCAGCCTTGACAGTAGGTGTTCAGTCCCTCAGCCTTGGCAGTAGGTGTTCAGTCCATCAGCCTTGACAGTAGGTGTTCAGTCCCTCAGTCTTGACAGTAGGTGTTCAGTCTCTCAGCTTTGACAACAGGTGTTGAGTCCCTCAGCCTTGACAGTAGGTGTTCAGTCCCTCAGCCTTGATAGTAGGTGTTCAATCCCTCAGCTATGACAGTAGGTGTTCAGTCCCTCAGCTTTGACAGTAGGTGTTCAGCCCCTCAGCTTTGACAGTAGGTGTTCAGTCCCTCAGCCTTGACAGTAGGTGTTCAGTCCCTCAGCTCTGACAGTAGGTGTTCAGTCCGTGAGCGTTGACAGTAGGTGTTCAGTCCCTCAGCCTTAACAGTGGGTGTTCAGTCCCTCAGCCTTGACAGTAGGTGTTCAGTCCCTCAGCCTTGACAGTAGGTGTTCAGTCCCTCAGCCTTGACAGTAGGTGTTCAGTCTCTCAGCTTTGACAGTAGGTGTTCCGCCCCTCGGCCTTGAAATTAGGTGTTGAGTCCCTCAGCTTTGACAGTAGGTGTTGAGTCCCTCAGCTTTGACAGTAGGTGTTGAGTCCCTCAGCATTGGCAGTAGGTGTTGAGTCCCTCAGACTTGACAGTAGTTGTTCCGTCCCTCAGCCTTGACAGTAGGTGTTCAGTCTCTCAGCTTTGACAGTAGGTGTTGAGTCCCTCAGCTTTGACAGTAGGTGTTGAGTCCCTCAGCTTTGGCAGTAGGTGTTGAGTCCCTCAGACTTGACAGTAGTTGTTCCGTCCCTCAGCCTTGAAAGTAGGTGTTCATTCCCTCAGCTTTGACAGTAGATGTTCAGTCCCTCAGCTTTGACAGCATGTGTTCAATCCCTCAGCTTTGACAGTAGGTGTTCAGTCCCTTAGCCTTGACAGCAGGTGCTCAGTCCCTCAGCTTTGACAGTAGGTGTTGAGTCCCTCAGCCTTGACAGTAGGTGTTCAGTCCCTCAGCCTTGACAGTAGTTGTTCAGTCCCTCAGCCTTGACAGTAGGTGTTCCATCCCTCGGCCTTGAAAGTAGGTGTTCAGTCCCTCAGCTTTGACAGTAGGTGTTCAGTCCCTCAGCTTTGACAGTAGGTGTTCAGTCCCTCAGCTTTGAGAGTAGGTGTTCAGCCCCTCAGCTTTGACAGTAGGTGTTCAGTCCCTCAGCCTTGACAGTAGGTGTTCAGTCCCTCAGCTCTGACAGTAGGTGTTCAGTCCTTTAGCTTTGACAGTAGGTGTTCAGTCCCTCAGCCTTAACAGTGGGTGTTCAGTCCCTCAGCCTTGACAGTTGGTGTTCAGTCCCTCAGCTTTGACAGTAGGTGTTCCGTCCCTCGGCCTTGAAATTAGGTGTTCAGTCCCTCAGCTTTGACAGTAGGTGTTGAGTCCCTCAGCTTTGACAGTAGGTGTTGAGTCCCTCAACTTTGACAGTAGGTGTTGAGTCCCTCAACTTTGACAGTAGGTGTTGAGTCCCTCAGCCTTGACAGTAGGTGTTCCGTCCCTCAGCCTTGAAAGTAGGTGTTCAGTCCCTCAGCTTTGACAGTAGGTGTTCAGTCCCTCAGCTTTGACAGTAGGTGTTCAGTCCCTCAGCTTTGACAGTAGGTGTTGAGTCCCTCAGCTTTGACAGTAGGTGTTGAGTCCCTCAGCTTTGACAGTAGGTGTTGAGTCCCTCAGCCTTGACAGTAGGTGTTCAGTCCCTCAGCCTTGACAGTAGGTGTTCAGTCCCTCAGCTTTGACAGTAGGTGTTCAGTCCCTCAGCTTTGACAGCATGTGTTCCGCCCCTCAGCTTTGACAGCAGGTGTTCAGTCCCTCAGCCTTGACAGGAGGTGTTCAGTCCCTCAGCTTTGACAGTAAGTGTTCAGTCCCTCAGCCTTGACAGTAGTTGTTCAGTCCCTCAGCCTTGACAGTAGGTGTTCCGTCCCTCGGCCTTGAAAGTAGGTGTTCAGTCCCTCAGCTTTGACAGTAGGTGTTCAGTCCCTCAGCTTTGACAGTAGGTGTTCAGTCCCTGAGCCTTGACAGTAGGTGTTCAGTCCCTCAGTCTTGACAGTAGGTATTCAGTCCCTCAGCTTTGACAGTAGGTGTTCAGTCCCTCAGCGTTGACAGTAGGTGTTCAGTCATTTAGCCTTGACAGGTGTTCAGTCCCTCAGCCTTGACAGTACGTATTCAATCCCTCAGCCTTGACAGTACGTGTTCAGTCCCTCAGCCTTGACAGTAGGTGTTCAGTCCCTCAGCTTTGACAGTAGGTGTTCAGTCCTTTAGCCTTGACAGTAGATGTTCAGTCCCTCAGCCTTGACAGTAGGTGTTCAGTCCATCAGCCTTGACAGTAGGTGTTCAGTCCTTCAGCCTTGACAGTAGGTGCTCAGTCTCTCAGCTTTGACAGGTGTTGAGTCCTTTAGGCTTGACAGTAGGTGTTGAGTCCCTCAGCCTTGACAGTAGGTGTTCAATCCCTCAGCTTTGACAGTAGGTGTTCAGTCCTTCAGCTTTCACAGTAGGAGTTCAGCCCCTCAGCCTTGACAGTAGGTGTTCAGTCCCTCAGCTTTGACAGCAGGTGTTCAGTCCCTCAACCTTGACAGTAGGTGTTCAGTCCCTCAGCTTTGACAGTAGGTGTTCAGTCCCTCAGCTTTGACAGTATGTGTTCAGTCCCTCAGCCTTGACAGTATGTGTTCAGTCCCTCACCTTTGACAGTAAGTGCTCAGTCCCTCAGCCTTGACAGTAGGCATTCAGTCCTTCAGCCTTGACAGTAGGTGTTCAGTCCCTCAGCCTTGACAGTAGGTGTTCAGTCCCTCAGCCTTGACAGTAGGTGTTCAGTCCCTGAGCCTTGACAGTAGGTGTTCAGTTCCTCAGTCTTGACAGTAGGTATTCAGTCCCTCAGCTTTGACAGTATGTGTTCAGTCCCTCAGCCTTGACAGTAGGTGTTCAGTCCCTCAGCTTTGACAGTAGGTGTTCAGTCCTTTAACCTTGTCAGTAGGTGTTCCATCCCTCAGCCTTGACAGTACATGTTCAATCCCTCAGCCTTGACAGTACGTGTTCAGTCCATCAGCCTTGACAGTAGGTGTTCAGTCCCTCAGCCTTGACAGTAGGTGTTCAGTCCATCGGCCTTGACAGTAGGTGTTCAGTCCATCGGCCTTGACAGCAGGTGTTCAGTTCCTCGGCCTTGACAGTAGGTGTTCAATCTCTCAGCCTTGACAGTAGGTGTTCAGTCCCTCAGCCTTGACCGTTAGTGTTCAGTCCCTCAGCCTTTACAGTTAGTGTTCAGTCCCTCAGCCTTAACAGTAGGTGTCCAGTCCCTCAGCTTTGACAGTAGGCGTTCAGTCCCTCAGCCTTGACAGTAGGTGTTCAGTCCCTCAGCTTTGACAGTAGGTGTTCAGTCCCTCAGCCTTGACAGTAGGTGTTCAGTCCCTCAGCCTTGACAGTAGGTGCTCAGTCCCTCAGCTTTGACAGTAGGTGTTCAGTCCCTCAGCCTTGACAGTAGGTGTTCAGTCCCTCGGCCTTGACAGTAGGTGTTCAGTCCCTCAGCGTTGACAGTAGGCGTTCAGTCCCTCAGCCTTGACAGTAGGTGTTCAGTCCCTCAGCTTTGACAGTAGGTGTTCAGTCCCTCAGCCTTGACAGTAGGTGTTCAGTCCCTCAGCCTTGACAGTAGGTGTTCAGTCCCTCAGCTTTGACAGTAGGTGTTCAGTCCCTCAGCCTTGACAGTAGGTGTTCAGTCCCTCAGCCTTGACAGTAGGTGTTCAGTCCCTCAGCCTTGACAGTAGGTGTTCAGTCCCTCAGCCTTGACAGTAGGTGTTCAGTCCCTCAGCCTTGACAGTAGGTGTTCAGTCCCTCAGCCTTGACAGTAGGTGTTCAGTCCCTCAGCCTTGACAGTAGGTGTTCAGTCCCTCAGCCTTGATAACCTAACCTAAGGCTCCAATATATAAAGCTCCAAGTTCGTTCCTCTTCCTCAGACAGATCACTCAAAGCTAAGAGACTGGACGGAGGATCGAGCCTTCACCATTCCATATACTCAATGACCCCACACGAGTTTAACCCTTCACTCACACACACAACAACAGTTCTTACCAGAGTGGAAGAACAACCCAATGACCAGCGAGAACAACAACAACAGGAACCAATGACAATTACAATATTTGGCGTACACACACACACACACACACACACACACACACATACACATACACAGACACACACACACACACACACACACGCACACACACACACACACACACACACACACACACACACACACACACACACACACACACACACACAGGGAAATCGGCCTGACGACACTGGAGGCCAGGAGGGTCAGGGGAGACATGATAACGACATATAAAATACTGCGCGGAATAGACGAGGTGGACAAAGGCGGGATGTTCCAGATATGGGACACAGACACAAGAGGTCACAATTGGAAGTTGAAGACTCAGATGAATCAAAGGGATGTTAGGAAGTATTTCTTCAGTCATAGAGTAGTCAAGCCGTGGAATAGCCTAGAAAGTGACGTAGTGGAGGCGGGAACCATACATAGTTTTAAGGCGAGGTATGATAAAGCTCATGGAGCAGGGAGAGAGAGGACCTAGTAGCAATCAGTGAAGAGGCGGGGCCAGGAGCTATGAATCGACCCCTGCAACCACAAATAGGTGAGTACAAATAGGTGAGTACACACACACACACACACACCTTAATTAATAAGGAATCGTTCAGGAACCTGTACACCGTGTACGTTAGGCCCATATTGGAGTATGCGGCACCAGTTTGGAACCCACACCTAGCCAAGCACGTAAAGAAACTAGAGAAAGTGCAAAGGTTTGCAAGAAGACTAGTCCCAGAGCTAAGAGGTATGTCCTACGAGGAGAGGTTAAGGGAAATCAACCTGACGACACTGGAGGACACGAGAGATAGGGGGGACATGATAACGACATACAAATACTGAGAGGAATTGACAAGGTGGACAAAGACAGGATGTTCCAGAGATTGGACACAGTAACAAGGGGGCACAGTTGGAAGTTGAAGACACAGATGAATCACAGGGATGTTAGGAAGTATTTCTTCAGCCACAGAGTAGTCAGTAAGTGGAATAGTTTGGGAAGCAATGTAGGGGAGGCAGGATCCATACATAGCTTTAAGCAGAGGTATGATAAAGCTCACGGTTCAGGGAGAGTGACCTAGTAGCGACCAGTGAACAGGCGGGGCCAGGAGCTCGGACTCGACCCCTGCAACCTCAACTAGGTGAGTACACACACACACACACACACACACTGTCAGTCAGCAGACGTGGGTCACAAGGCTCCGAGATCTTTAGTGGTTTTTAAGGCGTGCAACAACTGATAGCAGTAATCAGCGGTAGTGACAACGTCAGTGAACAATCCTACGAGTGATAACCAGAGTTATTAGTTAAAAAAAGTCGAGAGGAAGCCTGAAATCTTTAATATTTCAAAGTGTCAAACCGTTAGTGGATAGTAGGCTTCTGTTGCTACACAGATTCAAATATACAAAGATTCAAGTGAGTGTGGAAGCGGGTGTTCAAGAATTTCGAGAGATTGGATAACAAGTGAAATGTGGGGCACCATACAGTGAGAGTGAAAAAATTAATAAGCAAAAGTAGAAAGGAAAAATATAATATATAACAAGGGAAGGTGGCATTAGGCCTGCTGAAACAGTGACGTCACAACAGTTGTGTGACATTATACATATAAAGTGTAACACCGAATGTGAAGTGTATTCCAATATAAGTGAAGTGTACTCTATCATAAGTGACATTGAGGGACGCGGGATGCATGAGCATATACGGTTATAAAGATCACAGGTGAAGAATTTTCAAAATAGTGATAGAAGGCTACGTCATCAGCATCTGGCAACTTGTCATCGCATCACTGCCAGCTTAAGTATCACTCACCTGTTGGGGTTGTTTTGGGGGTTCTGAATCCTGCCTTGCGTCACTGTTAGATACTGGTCACTCACTCCTGCAAGCTATTACCAGAATTAGAGCAGAAATAGCATAGATAAGGTGAAGATAGTGTTGACTAGCGAGGAGCAGCCTAGCGAGGGGAAGCCTAGTGAGGGTGACGTCAGACACTCCTAGAAGCTCAGACAAGCTAAATTTTACAACCTAATTACTTTCTGTGTTTTATAAGTAGAAGTGATAAGTGCTAGAATCACTGTTGGTAGTTTTAGAAATACGGGTATTACTACTGATATTTATTAGCAGTATGAATACTTAGAAGTGGGGGCACACATACACACGAGCAAACACACACACACACACACACACACACACACACACACACACACACACACACACACACACACACACACACACACACACACATACACCATCCTAACCATCTATTCCCCTCCCCCTAACCAGGATGAGGACAAGGGGCTCCAAGGACGAATCTGAGAGGGAGGAATGGGAGATAGAGCTCAAAAAAAGGGAGGAAGACTGGGGAAGGAGACTAGATGAGCTGGAAAGGAAGATGGAAGAGAGGTTAGCAGCAGAATGCAGAAGGTGGAAGCAACAGGCCACAGCAGCAGAAATCAAGATAGAGAGATTAGAAGAGGAGCTGAGACATCTGAAACAGCACAGAGACAAAGATATTACAGAAGTAGCATCGGCAATGGCTACATCGAACACAGACAACAGGTCCGAAGGAAGCATGGAAACTAAACTGTATGCAGAGGTCCTGTCAAACCCACATGGGGCCAAAACAAAGACAGGGAGCACTCTAGGACAGAAAGAGAGGTTGGAAGACATTGATGGAACTAGGACATGTGCAAGGACCTTACCAGATACCTGTGGGGGCCAGGAGCAGGTGAGCAGGAAGGATAAACCAAGAAGCATAGGGGCCATAACGAGGGAAGGGACTGAAGGAAGGAACACTCCACGGGAAGGAACTAAAACACATCAGAGGATGCAATGGGAGTCACAGTGGGAGGTGGAAAGGGAGAGATCCGTGATTGTCTATGGGCTAGACGAAGCTAAAGGGGAAACTCATGATGAAAGAAAGCAGGAGGAGAAAAAAGCGATTGAAGACATCATGAAGGTGATAGGCGAGGGGGACATGACCCAGGTGGCAAATTTTCGGAGAATTGGGTGGTTCACAAAGAAAAGGAATCGGCCTCTCAAAGTAATTTTCAAGGCAGAATCAACCCGAACCATGATCCTGCAGGAGAAAGCACGGCTGAGAGGCAAGCAGGAGTTCCGGAGTGTGTACCTCAACCGAGACAGAACACAGGACGAAAGGAAGACAATGAAAGAGAGAGTTCAAAAACGAAAGGAGAAATGGGAGGAAATGAAAAAGGAGAGCAGAATAACCCAGGATCAAATGGAAGGACAAGCGCACCCCCCAGAAACACCTGCAGAAGGACTCCAGCCACGACACCCCCAAGGCAACTGAACATTCCAAACCAACCATCACACACCGATCCCTCTGTTTCCACCCCCCGCACCACAGTTACAGTATTAGAACAGAAGTTGAAGGTTTGGTACACAAATGCAGATGGATTAACGAATAAACATGAGGAATGGCAAGAAAGAATCAATGAGAAGTCCCCAGACATCATAGCAGTTACAGAAACAAAACTCATGGAGACAATAACAGATGCAATCTTCCCACCAGGATACCAGATCATGAGGAAAGATAGAAGGGGTAGGGGGGGAGGTGGGGTTGCTCTGCTCGTAAAAAACAGATGGAAATTCGAGAAAATGGAAGGAATAGATGAGACAGGAGAAAGAGACTACATAGCAGGTACACTTCAGTCTGGGGAACACAAAGTGGTCATTGCAGTGATGTATAATCCACCACAGAACTGCAGGAGGCCAAGAGAGGAATATGAAGAGAGCAACAGAGCAATGGTGGACACACTTGCTGAGGTGGCAAGAAGAGCTCACTCCAGCAGAGCAAAGTTGCTGGTTATGGGGGATTTCAACCACAGGGAGATTGACTGGGAAAACCTGGAGCCACATGGGGGTCCCGAAACATGGAGAGCCAGGATGTTGGACGTGGTGCTGGAAAACCTCATGCACCAACATGTTAAGGACACTACCAGAGTGAGAGGGGAGGATGAACCAGCAAGATTGGACCTTGTGTTCACCCTGGGCAGCTCAGACATTGAGGACATCAAGTATGAGAGTCCCCTAGGAGCTAGCGACCACGTGGTTCTGTGCTTTGAATACATAGTAGAGCTGCAAGTGGAGAGAATAACAGGAGTAGAATGGGAAAAGCCTGACTATAAAAGAGGGGACTACATAGGGTTGAAGAACTTCCTGCGGGAGGTCCAGTGGGACAGAGAACTGGCAGGAAAGCCAGTAAATGAAATGATGGAATATGTAGCAACAAAATGCAAGGAGGCAGTGGAAAGGTTCATTCCCAAGGGCAACAGTAACAACGGGAAGACCAGAACAAGCCCCTGGTTTACCCGACGGTGTAAGGAGGCAAAAACAAAGTGCAATAGAGAATGGAAAAAGTACAGAAGGCAGAGAACACACGAAAATAGGGAGATCAGTCGCAGAGCCAGGAACGAGTACGCACAGGTAAGGAGGGAGGCCCAGCGACAGTATGAAAATGACATAGCATCGAGAATCAAGACTGACCCGAAACTGTTGTATAGCCACATCAGGAGGAAGACAACAGTCAAAGACCAGGTGATCAGATTAAGGACAGAAGGTGGAGAACTCACAAGAAATGATCAGGAGGTATGTGAGGAGCTGAACAGGAGATTTAAGGAAGTTTTTACAGTAGAAACAGGAAGGGCTGTGGGAAGACAGCACAG
>NC_091302.1:42547242-42549742 GCF_038502225.1 Cherax quadricarinatus | reverse complement strand
ATGCACAGATAAGAAGGGAGGCCCAAAGACAATATGAAAATGACATAGCAGCGAAAGCCAAATCTGACCCGAAACTGTTGTACAGCCACATCAGGAGGAAAACAACAGTCAAGGACCAGGTAATCAGGCTAAGGAAGGAAGGAGGAGAGACAACAGGAAATGACCGTGAAGTATGTGAAGAACTCAACAAGAGATTCAAAGAAGTGTTCACAGAGGAGACAGAAGGGACTCCAGAAAGACGGAGAGGTGGGGCACACCACCAAGTGCTGGACACAGTGCACACAACCGAGGAAGAAGTGAAGAGGCTTCTGAGTGAGCTGGATACCTCAAAGGCAATGGGGCCAGATAACATCTCCCCATGGGTATTGAGAGAGGGAGCAGAGGCGCTATGTGTACCCCTAACAACAATATTCAATACATCTATCGAAACAGGGAGATTGCCTGAGGCATGGAAGACAGCAAATGTAGTCCCAATCTTTAAAAAAGGAGACAGACATGAAGCATTAAACTACAGACCAGTGTCACTGACATGTATAGTATGCAAAATCATGGAGAAGATTATCAGGAGAAGAGTGGTGGAACACCTAGAAAGGAATGATCTCATCAACAGCAGCCAGCATGGTTTCAGGGACGGGAAATCCTGTGTCACAAACCTACTGGAGTTCTATGACATGGTGACAGCAGTAAGACAAGAGAGAGAGGGGTGGGTGGATTGCATTTTCTTGGACTGCAAGAAGGCGTTTGACACAGTTCCACACAAGAGATTGGTGCAAAAACTGGAGGACCAAGCAGGGATAACAGGGAAGGCACTACAATGTATCAGGGAATACTTGTCAGGAAGACAGCAGCGAGTCATGGTACGTGGCGAGGTGTCAGAGTGGGCACCTGTGACCAGCGGGGTCCCGCAGGGGTCAGTCCTAGGACCAGTGCTGTTTCTGGTATTTGTGAACGACATGACGGAAGGAATAGACTCTGAGGTGTCCCTGTTTGCAGATGACGTGAAGTTGATGAGAAGAATACACTCGATCGAAGACCAGGCAGAACTACAAAGGGATCTGGACAGGCTGCAGACCTGGTCCAGCAATTGGCTCCTGGAGTTCAATCCCACCAAGTGCAAAGTCATGAAGATTGGGGAAGGGCAAAGAAGGCCGCAGACGGAGTACAGTCTAGGGGGTCAGAGACTAGAAACCTCACTCAAGGAAAAAGATCTTGGGGTGAGTATAACACCAGGCACATCTCCTGAAGCGCACATCAACCAAATAACTGCTGCAGCATATGGGCGCCTAGCAAACCTCAGAACAGCATTCCGACATCTTAATAAGGAATCGTTCAGGACCCTGTACACCGTATACGTTAGGCCCATATTGGAGTATGCGGCACCAGTTTGGAACCCACACCTAGCCAAGCACGTAAAGAAACTAGAGAAAGTGCAAAGGTTTGCAACAAGACTAGTCCCAGAGCTAAGAGGTATGTCCTACGAGGAGAGGTTAAGGGAAATCAACCTGACGACACTGGAGGACAGGAGAGATAGGGGGGACATGATAACGACATACAAAATACTGAGAGGAATTGACAAGGTGGACAAAGACAGGATGTTCCAGAGATTGGACACAGTAACAAGGGGACACAGTTGGAAGCTGAAGACACAGATGAATCACAGGGATGTTAGGAAGTATTTCTTCAGCCACAGAGTAGTCAGTAAGTGGAATAGTTTGGGAAGCGATGTAGTGGAGGCAGGATCCATACATAGCTTTAAGCAGAGGTATGATAAAGCTCACGGCTCAGGGAGAGTGACCTAGTAGCGATCAGTGAAGAGGCGGGGCCAGGAGCTCGGACTCGACCCCCGCAACCTCAACTAGGTGAGTACAACTAGGTGAGTACACACACACACACACACACACATACATACACACACACACACACACACACACACACACATACACACACGCACACGCACACACACACACACCACACACACACACACACACACACACACACACACACACACACACACACACACACACACTCACACTCAACCTGAACTCAACCTGATGAATCTAAAGGATAGGAGGGACATGATAACGACGTATGAAATACTGAGAGGAATTCACAAGGTGGACAGAGATCGAATGTTTCAGAGATGGGCTACAGGGACAAGGGGCCACAACTGTAAGCTGAAAACCCAGATGAGTCATAGGGATGTTAGGAAGTATTTCTTTAGCCTTAGAGTTGTCAGGAAGTGGAATAACCTGGAGAGTGAAGTAGTGGAAGCAAATTCCATACATAGCTTTAAGAAGAGGTATGATAAAGCTCATGGAGAAGGGCGAGAGTGACTTAATATCCACCAGTGAAGAGGCGGGGCCAGCAGCTGTGACTCGACTCCTGCAACCACATAAAGGTGGGTACACACCTGATATCGACTCGGGGCCTTTAAAACCTAACTGTGCTCCAGGTCATAACCTAGTAAAACTATCCTGTTAAGAGACGTTTAGCCCACAGC
>NC_091302.1:42524742-42542242 GCF_038502225.1 Cherax quadricarinatus | reverse complement strand
ATTTTGCATGCTATACATGTCAGTGACACTGGTCTGTAGTTTAGTGCTTCATGTCTGTCTCCATTTGCTGTCTTCCATGCCTCAGGCAATCTCCCTGTTTCGATAGATGTATTGAATATTGTTGTTAGGGGTACACATAGTGCCTCTGCTCCCTCTCTCAGGACCCATGGAGAGATGTTATCTGGCCCCATTGCCTTTGAGGTATCTAGCTCACTCAGAAGCCTCTTCACTTCTTCCTCGGTTGTGTGTACTGTGTCCAGCACATGGTGGTGTACCCCACCTCTCCGTCTTTCTGGAGCCCCTTCTGTCTCCTCTGTGAACACTTCTTTGAATCTCTTGTTGAGTTCCTCACATACTTCACGGTCATTTCTTGTTGTCTCTCCTCCTTCCTTCCTTAGCCTGATTACCTGGTCCTTGACAGTTGTTTTCTTCCTGATGTGGCTGTATAACAGCTTTGGGTCAGATTTGGCTTTTGCTGCTATGTCGTTTTCATATTGACGCTGGGCCTCCCTTCTTATCTGTGCATATTCGTTTCTGGCTCTACGACTGCTCTCCTTATTCTCCTGGGTCCTTTGCCTTCTATATTTTTTCCATTCCCTAGCACACTTGGTTTTTGCCTCCTTGCATCTTTGGGTGAACCATGGGCTCATCCTGGCTTTTTCATTATTCCTGTTACCCTTGGGTATAAACCTCTCCTCAGCCTCCTTGCACATTGTTGCTACATATTCCATCATCTCATTAACTGGCTTCCATGCCAGTTCTCTGTCCCACTGAACCTCATTCAGGAAGTTCCTCATTCCTGTGTAGTCCCCTTTCCTGTAGTTTGGTTTCATTTGTCCTGGCCTTCCTGCTTTCCCCTCCACTTGTAGCTCTACTGTGTATTCGAAGCTCAAAACCACATGATCGCTGGCCCCAAGGGGTCTTTCATATGTGATGTCCTCAATATCTGCACTACTCAAGGTGAATACTAAGTCCAGTCTTGCTGGTTCATCCTCTCCTCTCTCTCTTGTAGTGTCCCTTACGTGTTGGTACATGAAGTTTTCCAATACCACCTCCATCATCTTAGCCCTCCATGTATCTTGGCCCCCATGTGGCTCCAAGTTCTCACAGTCGATCTCCTTGTGGTTAAAGTCACCCATGATCAGTAGCTTTGCCCTGCATGCATGAGCTCTTCTGGCCACTGCAGCCAGTGTGTCAACCATCGCTCTATTGCTCTCGTCATACTCTTGCCTTGGCCTCCTGCTGTTCTGTGGTGGGTTATACATCACTGCAATTATCACCTTGGGACTACCAGAGTGAAGCGTTCCTGCTATGTAATCACTTTCTTCTCCGCTGTCTCCTCTCTCCAGCTCATCAAAATTCCATCGGTGTTTGATCAGCAATGCCTCCACCCCCCCCTGTTCCTTCTGTCTTTTCTCAGGATCTGGTATCCCGCTGGAAAGATGGCATCTGTTATCATACCTGTAAGCTTGGTTTCTGTGAGAGCTATGATGTCTGGTGATGCCTCTTTGACTCTTTCGTGCCACTCCTCCCACTTGTTTGTTATTCCATCAGTGTTTGTGTACCATACCTTCAGTTTCCTTTCCAACACTGTGGTTTGGGGGGCCTGTGGGGGTGGGAGACCTGGTAGCATACTGTGGGATTCTATGGTTGGGGGTTGGGTGGAAGCTGTGGGTATGGATTGTATTGTGTGTTGGGATGGTGTGATAGGTTGTGGGGTTCTGAGGATAGTTGTGTGCGTGCTTGCCCTTGCTGCTCTGTTCTGCTCTGACTGACCTCTGCTGGTTCCATCCTTGTCTCCTTTCCTAGCTCCTTTCGCTTTTTTGTCCTCTCCCTCAGCTGCTGTCTCTCTGTTCGTGTTCTGTCTCTGTCTAGGAACACCTTGTTGTACTTTTCCGAGCTTTTCAACCGTGGTTTCTTTTGGAGGATCCTGTTCCGCACTGCTTCTGTCCTGAGAATCAGCTTGATCGGTCAGTTTCTCCCCTTCAAGTACCCCCCTATTCTCTGAAAATTTACAATCTCATCCATGTCTTCTCCCCCTATTTCCGTGATGATTTTCTCAATCTCCTTTCTTTCTTCCTGCCGTCTTTCAGTGTGTGTCCTTTCCTCTCTCTCCCGAAGCCCATGGATAATCACTGATTTTGCCCTTTCCTCCTCCCATTGCCTCTCCCTCTGTGACTCTGGTTCCTGTCTGTATGTGGTCATTTTCTCCCTTGATTTTTCCATTGGCTGTTGGTAGCATGGTTGTGCCTCAGCATTCAACCTATCTCCCTCTCCATCTGCACCCATCTGCTCTTGCCTTTCACTCCCTGGCCCTTCTTTGCAGGCTGATATGACCTTAGCATAATTCAAATCTCCTTCCTTCCTGTTCAGCCTCTCAGCTTCGTATGGTATGTCTTCTCTGGTTACTACCCCTGAGACTTGCTTCAGCCTGTTTACCTCAAATTCTAGAACCTTTACCCTGGCTACAGCAGTTTCGACTTGTGCCTCCCAATTCTTCGTCTCCTTCTCCAACCTTTTTTCCCATTTCACAGAGAGTTCTTTCTCCATTTTTTCAGAAAGCTCTCCTAATTTTCTCTCCCATTCTTGCTCTATCCTTTTCCACTGTTCCTCCATCCATTCCTCCCTACCAGTACCATTGTCATCTGATCCCTGATTCCTGCGAGTCCCAACCATTTTTTTTTAGTGAAAGAGAGAGAGAAAGAAAAAAAAGAAAAATTGGGAGAGAGTGAGAGAGAGGGAGAGAGAGAAGGGGAGCCTAGAAGGAGGGGAAAAGAAGGGTAAAAAGGGGGAAAAAGTGAGAGAGAGGGAAAAGGTAAGAGAGAGGGGGAAGTGACAAGGGAGGAGAGAGAGAGAGAAAAGAAGAGGAAGAGAGAGAGGGAGAGGGAGAGAGAGAGAGGAAGAGAAAGTGAGAGGAAGAGAGAGAGGAAGAGAGAGAAGATGAGAGAAAGGGAGATAGATAGATAGATAGATAGATAGATAGAGAGAGAGAGAGAGAGAGAGAGAGAGAGAGAGAGAGAGGAGGGAGAGAGATGGGGGGGAAAGGAAGGGTTATAGTGTCACTTCACAGGAAGGTGTGAAATCCTGTATATATGTGTGTTTGTGTTTGTGTGTGTGTGTGTGTGTGTGTGTGTGCTACAGCTATTCAATTGCCTAACAGCAGAGTTGTTCTCACCAAGTGTGTGTGGATATGTTTATGTAAATAGTCCTTATTTCCTACGTATGTACTACATATGTATTGTATATGTACCCAATCTCTTGGTTCCCACTGTACTCTTATGAGTTTAAAATTACGTTCAAAAATAAATACACTAGGCTTCGCCTACATGCCACTACCTCTAAATTCTATTATATACCAGTAAATGTTGCTTATAGCTCGAGGAGAGTGACCCCCAATTCCAGCTAGAGACAGGTACTATTGACCCCATGCAACTCAAACTAGGTGAATATCACTTGCGGCTGGCAGTGCAGTAACGTTGCTGGTCTGTCCTGTCTCCCAGAAGTTGAAGAAGTTTGATGCTTCTCGGAAATTTTTCCACTAACTTCCTGTATGCACTATAGTCTCTACCTCTTCTAATTTTTTCACTCACTCACTGTATTTACTGACACATCTATACATATCTCTTATCTCCCTGGTCTTGAGTTGCACTTATTCTTCAAATACCCCACTGCGTTATTATGGCAACACTATTTAGGCCTGATACAACCGTTCACCCTTCCAACGGCCCCCAATAACACTCAGCCACTAATTTCCTTCGTTTTCTTTTCTGTGATCACTTATATTTCCTTTTTTCGAGGCTTAAGTGATTATATGCACTCTTATGCGTGCACACACCTATATCCCACACTCTATTCCTTACGGCACAGTCAGAAATTACCACCAAAACACGAGCTCAAACTGCGTGACTCCTCCACGTGTGTGTGTGTGTGTGTGTGTGTGTGTGTGTGTGTGTGTGTGTGTGTGTGTGTGTGTGTGTGTGTGTGTGTGTGTGTGTGCGTGTGTGTGTGTATGTATGTGTGTGTATTCACCTAACTGTGGTTGCAGGGGTCGAGACTCAGCTCCTGGGCCCGCCTCTTCACTGATCACTTCTAGGTCCTCTCTCTCTGCTTCCAGAGCTTTGACACACCCCGTATGGTTCCTGCCTCCACTACATCACTTGCTAGGCTATTCCACTTCCTGACGACTCTTTGACTGAAGAAATACTACCTAACATCCCGGTGACTCGTCTGAGTCTTCAGCTTCCAATTGTGACCCCTTGTTTCTGTGTCCCATCTCTGGAACATCCTGTCTCTGTCCACCTTATCTATTCCCCGCAGTATCTTGTAAGTCGTTACCATGTATCCCCTGACCCTTCTGTCCTCCAGTGTCGTCAGTCGGATTTCCCTTAACCTTTCCTCGTAGGACATTCCCCTGAGCTCTGGAACTAGCCTTGTTGCAAACCTTTGTACTTTCTCTAACTTCTTGACGTACTTGACCAGGTGTGGGTTCCAGAATGTGGTGCATACTCCAGTATGGGCCTAACATACACAGTGTACAGTGTCTTGAACGATTACTTATTAAGGTATCGGAACGCTATTCTCAGGTTTGCCAGGCACCCATATGCTGCAGCAGCTATCTGCTTGATGTGTGCCTCCGGAGACGTGCTCGGTGTTATGGTCACCCCAAGATCTTTCACCTTGAGTGAGGTTTGTAGTCTTTGTTCACCTAGCCTATACTTTGTCTGCGGTCTTCTTTGCCCTTCCCAAGTCTTCATGACTTTGCATTTGGCGGGGTTGAATTCGAGAAGCCAGTTGCTGGACCAGGTGTCCAGCCTATCCAGGTCTCTTTGTAGTCCTGCCTGATCCTCATTCGATTTAATTCTTCTCATCAACTTCACATCATCTGCGAATAGGGATACTTCAGAGTCTATCCCTTCCATCATGTCATTCACATATATCAAAAATAGCACTGGTCCTAGAACTGACCCCTGTGGGACCCCGCTCGTCACAGGCGCCCACTATGATACCTCATCACGTACCATGACTCGTTGTTGCCTCCCTGTCAGGTATTCTTTGATCTATTGCAGTGCCCTCCCTGTTATATGTGCCTGATCCTCCAGCTTCTGTACTAATCTCTTGTGAGGAACTGTGTCGAAGGCCTTCCTGCAGTCCAGGATAATGCAATCCACCCACCCTTCTCTCTCGTGTCTTCTGTTACCTTCTCATAAAACTCCAGAAGGTTTGAGACACAGGATTTACCTTCCATGAATCCATGCTGGTTGTCATTTATAATCTTGTTCCGTTCCAGGTGCTCCACCACTCTCCTGATAATTTTCTCTATGACTTTGCATATTATACACGTCAGTGACACAGGTCTGTAGTTTAGTGCCTCGTTTTTGTCTCCTTTCTTAAAAATGGGGACTACATTTGCCGTCTTCCATATCTCAGGTAGTTGCCCAGTTTCAAGGAATGTGTTGAAGATTGTGGTAAGTGGCACGCACAGCATCTCTGCTCCTTGTGTGTGTTAGTTAGTTACCATTTTGTCCCAGCCACATGTCGATTAGACACTAGGCCTGTTGTATATGTGTGTGCATGTGTGTGTGTGTGTGTGTGTGTGTGTGTGTGTGTGTGTGTGTGTGTGTGTGTGTGTGTGTGTGTGTGTGTGTGTGTGTGTGTGTGTGTGTGTGTGTGTGTGTTGCATGCCAACCTTATTGTTAATGTTTTCTGAGAGACAGTATGCTTGACAGTGACAGTATGCTTGACAGTGACAGTATACTTGACAATGACAGGTGTACTTGACAGTGACAGTATGCTTGACAGTGGCAGTATACTTGGCAGTGACAGCATTCTTGAGAGTGTGTTCTGAAAATAACAGTATGCTTGACAGTTACTGTATGATTGATAGTGACAGTATTCTTGACAGTGTGTTCTGAAAATGAAAGTATGCTTGACAGTGTGTTGCGAAAATAACAGTATGCTTGACAGTGACAGTATTCTTGACAGTGTGTTCTGAAAGTGACAATATGCTTGACAATGTGTTGCGAAAGTGACAGTATGCTTGACAGTGACAGTATTCTTGACAGTGTGTTGTGAAAGTAACAGTATGCTTGACAGTGTGTTGTGAACGTGACAGTATACTTGACAGTGTGTTGTGAAAGTGACAGTATGCTTGACAGTGACAGTATTCTTGACAGTGTGTTGTGAAAGTAACAGTATGCTTGACAGTGTGTTGTGAACGTGACAGTATACTTGACAGTGTGTTGTGAAAGTGGCAGTATGCTTGACAGTGTGTTGCGAAAGTGACAGTATGCTTGACAGTGACAGTATTCTTGACAGTGTGTTGTGAAAGTAACAGTATGCTTGACAGTGTGTTGTGAACGTGACAGTATACTTGACAGTGTGTTGTGAAAGTGGCAGTATGCTTGACAGTGTGTTGCGAAAGTGACAGTATGCTTGACAGTGACAGTATTCTTGACAGTGTGTTGTGAAAGTGACAGTATGCTTGACGGTGACAGTATTCTTGACAGTGTGTTCTGAAAGTGACAGTATGCTTGACAATATGTTGCGAAAGTGACAGTATGCTTGACAGTGTGTTGTGAAAGTAACACTATGCTTGACAGTGTGTTGCAAAAGTGACAGTATGCTTGACAGTGACAGTATTCTTGACAGTGTGTTGTGAAAGTGACAGTATGCTTGACAGTGACAGTATTCTTGACAGTGTGTTGTGAAAGTGACAGTATGCTTGACGGTGACAGTATTCTTGACAGTGTGTTCTGAAAGTGACAGTATGCTTGACAATATGTTGCGAAAGTGACAGTATGCTTGACAGTGTGTTGTGAAAGTAACACTATGCTTGACAGTGTGTTGCAAAAGTGACAGTATGCTTGACAGTGACAGTATTCTTGACAGTGTGTTGTGAAAGTAACACTATGCTTGACAGTGTGTTGCAAAAGTGACAGCATTCTTGACAGTGACAGTATTCTTGACAGTGTGTTGTGAAAGTGACAGTATGCTTGACAGTGACAATATTCTTGACAGTGTGTTGTGAAAGTGACAGTATGCTTGACAGTGACAGTATTCTTGACAGTGTGTTGTGAAAGTGACAGTATGCTTGACAGTGACAGTATTCTTGACAGTGTGTTGTGAAAGTGACAGTATGCTTGACAGTGACAGTATTCTTGACAGTGTGTTGTGAACGTGACAGTATGCTTGACAGTGACAGTATTCTTGACAGTGTGTTGTGAAAGTGACAGCATGCTTGACAGTGACAGTATGCTTGACAGTGTGTTGCGAGTGACAGTATGCTTGACAGTGACAGTATTCTTGCCAGTGTGTTGTGAACGTGACAGTATGCTTGACAGTGACAGTATTCTTGCCAGTGTGTTGTGAACGTGACAGTATGCTTGACAGTGACAGTATGCTTGACAGTGACAATATTCTTGACAGTGTGTTGCGAGTGACAGTATGCTTGACAGTGACAGTATTCTTGCCAGTGTGTTGTCACAAACATACTATTTAAGGTAACACCTGGTAGATATAATGGTACAACTGGTGTGTAAAGCGTTGGTTTAAATACCTAACAAGACATTTGCAGCGTCTAATAACTCGGGTTAAAAATGGACTGCAGGTCGTGGGACCGGCAGTCATGAAGTGTTCGGTCCTGAGGGACTGACCACCTCAATCACTGCCTCACCTGTCACTAGCTTTTTCATCGTCTCTGTATTCGACTGAAGAAGTCTGCTGAGTAGGCGAAACTTTTCGGAAATAGAGATACCAACGTGTTGCACACACCTTATTATTTATCCCCATCATTATTAGTAACACCTAGGATCAACACAGTGACCAGAGTAAACTCCCAGGTTGACAAAGTGGAAAACTGTGTTGCTCAAGGCACAGTACTCGCTCCCAATTCTCTTTCTCATTCTCGTATTCGACACAGAGACATAAATAAAAACTCTGTTGTCTCCTCTCGTGTTGACGATGTTGGAGTTTGTGTGAGAGTGACTTGTAGCAGAGACACAATGAACTTTTCCAAGCTGATACAAAGCAAGTCTTCGTCTTCCAGTGGACCAATGATACAAAACAAGTCTTCCAGTGGACCACTGATACAAAACAAGTCTTCCAGTGGACCACTGATACAAAACAAGTCTTCCAGTGGACCACTGATACAAAACAAGTCTTCCAATGGACCACTGATACAAAACAAGTCTTCCAGTGGACCACTGATACAAAACAAGTCTTCCAGTGGACCACTGATACAAAACAAGTCTTCCAGTGGACCACTGATACAAAATAAGTCTTCCAGTGGACCACTGATACAAAACAAGTCTTCCAGTGGACCACTGATACAAAACAAGTCTTCCAGTGGACCACTGATACAAAACAAGTCTTCCAGTGGACCACTGATACAAAGTAAGTCTTCCAGTGGACCACTGACAACAATATGGTGTTCAGAAACTCCGTCATAGAAAGAAAACGAGTAAATGAAGACAGGAAGGAAAATATACAACAAAATGAAACAAGGGAAGGGAAGGAGAGGCTAAAGTGAGAGGCTGGAGACTGATAATGTCAGATAATCTTAACTAATATTTTTGTTAGTGAGTTTGGGTTTGAGAAGGATCTGCCTAGTATGGGCCAGTAGGGCTACTGTGGTGTTACTCCTTTATGTTCTTAAATGAACACAAACGCAAGGAAAACGATAAGATGGATAACTAGAACCTTCAAAATAAGAGATGCCAAACAAGTGATGATCCT
This sequence comes from Cherax quadricarinatus, assembly GCF_038502225.1. Classification (NCBI taxonomy): domain Eukaryota; kingdom Metazoa; phylum Arthropoda; class Malacostraca; order Decapoda; family Parastacidae; genus Cherax; species Cherax quadricarinatus. The sequence goes on along the minus strand of NC_091302.1, from coordinate 42,533,509 downwards.
CTTTTAATTCAGTAGTTCTCTCTCCATCTCAAGGCTGGAATATTGCTGCACACTAACATCCCCCCCACCTTTTTAAGGTAAGGGGGGGGGGACTACAGAACTGGAAAAAAACAGAAAGAGAACCTTTACTTGGAGTGCGTGCTGCTAGCACCAACAGCCTGGTTGATCACGCTGTTAATAGGGACGCCAGATAACCATCACCATCAACACCATCAGTATCACCACCATTATCACCCTCACTACTATTACCAACATAATCATCATCTCTATTACAATTATCACCATCACTACCATTACCAACACAATCACCATCACCACCAACACCATCTCCATCACCACCATCAACACCCTTCTCTTGCTCCATCTTCCCCGTCACCACCAATACCTCAAACAAAACTTTCCAAACTCAATAAGGCACCATCACCACCATTCCTCCCTCCCTCGTTACCTCCCTCACTCTCTTCTTCCCTCCCTCCCTCCCTCCCTCCCTCCCTTCCTCACTCCCTCCCTCACTCACTCGCTCTCCCACAACTTCCCGCTAAAGCTTTGCGTGACTGGCTCTTATGAAAGCTTGCCTCGGCTCTCCCAAATTTAACTCACCGTTCCTCCTCTAACATTTTTAAAAGACGCTCCTTCACTCTCTTCCCCAACACCCTCCCCACTATCTTCCCCAACACTCTCCCCATTATCTTCCCCAACACCCTCTCCACTATCTTCCCCAACACCCTCTCCACTCTCTTCCCCAACCCCCACTCTACTATCTTCTCCCAACACCTTCCCCACCACACCCCCATCTCACTATCTTCTCCAACAGCCTCCCCACCCCACCATCTTCTACCGACACCCTCTCCACTCTCTTCCCCAACACCCTCCCCACTATCTTCCCCAACACTCTCCCCATTATCTTCCCCAACACCCTCCCCACTATCTTCCCCAACACTCTCCCCATTATCTTCCCCAACACTCTCCCCATTATCTTCCCCAACATCCTCTCCACTATCTTCCCCAACACCCTCTCCACTATCTTCCCCAACATCCTCTCTACTATCTTCTCCCAACACCTTCCCCACCACACCCCCATCTCACTATCTTCTCCAACAGCCTCCCCACCCCACCATCTTCTACCGACACCCTCTCCACTATCTTCTCCCAACAACCTCCCCACCACACCCCTACCTCACTATCCTCTCCCAACACCCTCCCCACGATCTTCTTCCAACATTCTCTCCACTACACCCCTACCCCATTATCTTCTCCCGACACTCCCCACCACCCTACTCTCTTCTCCCAACACCTTCCCAACCACACCTCCACCCCGCTATCTTCCCCAACACCCTCTCCACCACGCCAGACAGATATTCATCACTAAAACCACACAAGGGAGAATAAATCCCCACAGTAGTAATCTGGACAACAAATCCCCTCCATATTAATCTGAGGGAGAATAAATGTTCAACAATGATAATCTGAGGGAGAAAACATCCCCACAGAGGCAATCTGGGAAGAATAAATCCACAGCATTAATCTGAGCAAGAATAAATCTCCATAACAGTAATCTGAAGGAGAATAAATCTTAACAAACAGTAATCTGAGGAAGAATCAATCTCAAAACTGTGATCTGAGGGAGAATCTCAACAAAAACTGTAATCTGAGGGAGAACAAATAGATCACCACAACAGTAATGCGAGGGAGAATAAATCCCCACGACAGTAATCTAAAGGGAGAATAAATCAACACCACAAATCTAAGGGAGGATAAATCTCCAGCACTAATCTGAGGAAGAATAAATCTCCACAACAGTGATCTGAGGGAGAATAAGTCCCCAAGTGGTCGTTAAAAACGACAGTCCAGTAAAAAAAAAATCTTCAGGAGTGTGTAAATGCGCTTTCTTCTGCGCATCTTGAGTCATCTGCGTAGTGGAAGATTCCGCAGTGGTACAGTGGAGCTTCGCCTTACAACCTTAAGGACTAGGGTTCAATGTCAAGCACGGAGAGAGAGAGAGAGAGAGGCACAGACTAGATCTGCATCTGTCACCGTAATGACTGGTTATCCAACGAGGTTGTTGGATTGTTGGGTTGACTAGTGGGGTTAAATTGTTGGGTTGACTAGTGGGGTTAAATTGTTGGGTTGACTAGTGGGGTTAAAAGCCTATCCACTTTAGATAAATGTTTCAGAGAACCAATGCTGACACACAGCATCACACACACACCTGACACACACCTGACACACAGCATGACACACACACCTGACACACACCTGACACACAGCATGACACACACACCCCTGCTTTTCATTGGGGGGATGTTGCATCATACACCAAGTTTTTGCTTTCACAGGGAGTGATTTTCGTGTACAAGTTTGGTACTAGTCCCTCTAGGATTTTCCAGATGTATATAATCATGTATCTCTCCCTCCTGCATTCTAGAGAGTACAGATTTAGGAACTTCAAGCATTCCCACAGTTTATAGGCTGGAGAAACATAAGTGTAAATATTAGAGAAGTATGGCAGTAGGCCTACTGGCCCATGCTAGGATAGATCTTGAGGCACATTAACATGTTAGGTAGCAATGGTAGTAGTTAATGTTAGTTTAATAGTTAGTTTAATATGAAGACGTGACTCAAGACGGTTGGTCGTGAGTCAACGGACACTGGTTACTGGTAACTGGTTACTACGTTACTACTACTGAGATTACTGGTAACTGGTTACTACGTTACTACTACTGAGACACACACCTGACACACCTGACACACAGCATCATCCACCTGACACACAGCATCACACACACACCTGACACACAGCATCACACACACACCTGACACACAGCATCACACACACACCTGACACACAGCATCACACACACACCTGACACACAGCATCACACACACACCTGACACACAGCATCACACACACACCTGACACACAGCATCACACACACACCTGACACACAGCATGACACACACACCTGACACACAGCATGACACACACACCTGACACACAGCATCACAAACACACCTGATACACAGCATCACACACACCTGACACACAGCATCACACATTTGACACAGCATCAAACACCTGATGCACAGCATCACACACCTGATACACAGCATCACACACCTAACACATCATCACACACACCTGATACACAGCATCACACACACACAAGCGATACACAGCATTATACACTTGGCAGAGAGCCTCACACACCTGACACACATCATACACACCAGATATACAGCATTATACACACCTGATGCTCAGCATCACATACCTAACGCACAGCATCACACACCTGATACACAGCATCATCCACCTGACACACAGCATCATCCACCTGACACACAGCATCATCCACCTGACACACAGCATCACACACCTGAGGCAACAAAATAAATGATAAAATTCACGGGTGTGTGTGTGTGTGTCTTCTCCTCTGTCTATCCCTTTATCAACCTTCCCTCCTCTCCCTCTCCCTTCCCTCCCCCTAGTCCCTCCCTCGCCCTACTCCATCACCCTACTCCTTCCAGTCCCTCACCCTACTCCTTCCAGTCCCTCACCCTACTCCTTCCAGTCCCTCACCCTACTCCTTCCAGTCCCTCACCCTACTCCTTCCAGTCCCTCACCCTACTCCTCTTCCCTTCCTTCACCCTACTCCCTCTTCCCTTCCCTCACAGTTCTCCCTCACTCTACACCCTCCTTCACCCTACAACCTCTTCCTCTCCCTCACCCTACTCCCTGTTCCCCTCCCTCATCAGCTGTCATGTCACCTTGTCAGAACTCATCAAAAGATCTGAGATCATTTCAACATTTCCTTTTCAAAGATGTACATCACGATGGCTGCCCCGAGGGAGGTGAGGTGAGGGTGAGGTGAGGTGAGGGTGAGGTGAGGTGAGGGTGAGGAGGGGTAGAGTGTTGGGGAAGCGTCAGGAGTAGGGGTGAGGGGAGAAAACATTGATAGAATTGAGAAAAGGGGTTAGTGATAGTGGTGTTGGTGGTAGTGACGGTAGTGATGGGGAGTGGTGGTGATGATGGGGGAGTGGTGATGGTGATGATGGGGGAGTGGTGATGGTGATGATGGGGGAGTGACACCATCAACATTATCTTGCCTCTGTTCTATTCCTAATTTTTATCACTTCCTGTCTAGACCCATTCATTGAAGACTTTTTCATCTACAGATTTCCGCAGTTATCTCTCTCTCTCTCTCTCTCTCTCTCTCTCTCTCTCTCTCTCTCTCTCTCTCTCTCTCTCTCTCTCTCTCTCTCTCTCTCTCTCTCTCTCTCTCTCTCTCACTCTCACTCTCATTCACTCTCTCTTCCTCTTTCACTCTCTCATAAGAACATAAGAAGGAACACTGCAAAGGCCTACTGGCCTATGCGAGGCAGGTCTAATTCTCCCACTGGCTTAAGCCAATGCCTTGACCTAGTGAGGTCAGACACGTCACTCAAGGAAGGAGCACGGCATCTGACCTAGTAGCACAAGCTAGTTAGGTCCAACTCATACCCACTCAAACCCACTCATGTATTTATCTAACCTATTTTTGAAACTACACAACGTTTAAGCGTCTATAACGGTACTCGGGAGTTTGTTCCACTCATCCACAACTCTATTACCAAACCAGTACTTTCCTATATCCTTCCTGAATCTGAATTTTTCCAATTTAAAACCATTGCTGCGAGTCCTGTCTATGTTAGATATTTTTAGCATACTATTTACATCCCCTTTATTAATTCTTGTTTTCTATTTATACACCTCAATCATATCCCCCCTAATTCTACGCCGTTCTAGAGAGTGCAGATTCAGGGCCCTCAGTCTATCCTCATAGGGAAGACTTCTGATACATGGGATCAACTTTGTCATCCTCCTTTGTACGTTTTCCAGAGCATTTATATCCATTCTGTAAAACGGTGACCAAAACTATCCCACTCTGATTTCTCCCCATTTATGCAAACCCTCTGCTACCTATTTATCAATCATGCCTCTACCCAGGAAAAAAATTCTCTTCCTATTCCGTGTGCCTTAATGAATCTCAACATGGTTTTACAAAGGGGCGTTCCTGTCTTAAGAATTTGCTAACTTTCTTCACTAAGGTGTTTGAGGAGGTAGATCATGGTAATGAATATGATATTGTGTATATGGACTTCAGTAAGACTTTTGATAGAGTTCCACATCAGAGGCTGTTGAGGAAACTTAATCAATCTGTGCCTATCAAGATGGCTAATAATTGCTTCGGCAATTATTGTTTCCATAAATTTTCCCACTATGGAGGTAAGGCTTATTGGTCTATAGTTGGAAGCTAAGGACCTGTCACCTGCCTTGCAAACAGGTATTACATTTGCCATTTTCCACTTGTCTGGCACTGTGCCAGTTTATAGTGATATATTGAAAAGATTAGCCAAAGGTATGCCAAGTTTCTCTTTCTCTCATTCACTCTCTCCCTCTTCCTCTTTCACTCTCTCTCTTATCCACTCTCTCTCTCTCACAAACAAATAAACACAGTCTATTATAGCCCATAACAATAATTTCAATGTATATAAATTCAATTATTAATTTGGTTAATAAATGAAGGGAACTGCATAATTAAAACTGAAATTGTATTATTTCTGAGCAAGGAACACTGGAACGGAACATACGAACGACCGGGAGGAGGGGTTGCTGCACCAAGGAACACTGGAACGGAACATACGAACGATCGGGAGGAGGGGTTGCTGCACCAACAAGGAACACTGGAACGGAACATACGAACGATCGGGAGGAGGGGTTGCTGCACCAACAAGGAACACTGGAACGGAACATACGAACGATCGGGAGGAGGGGTTGCTGCACCAACAAGGAACACTGGAACGGAACATACGAACGATCGGGAGGAGGGGTTGCTGCACCAACAAGGAACACTGGAACTGAACATACGAACGAGCGGGCGGAGGGGTTGCTGCACCAACAAGGAACACTGGAACGGAACATACGAACGATCGGGAGGAGGGGTTGCTGCACCAACAAGGAACACTGGAACTGAACATACGAACGAGCGGGCGGAGGGGTTGCTGCACCAACAAGGAACACTGGACGGAACATACGAACGACATGCACCAACAAGGAACACTGGAACGGAACATACGAACGAGCGGGAGGAGGGGTTGCTGCACCAACAAGGAACACTGGAACTGAACATACGAAACGGAGGGGTTGCTGCACCAACAAGGAACACTGGAACTGAACATACGAACGAGCGGACGGAGGGGTTGCTGCACCAACAAGGAACACTGGAACTGAACATACGAACGAGCGGGCGGAGGGGTTGCTGCACCAACAAGGAACACTGGAACGGAACATACGAACGATCGGGAGGAGGGGTTGTTGCACCAACAAGGAACACTGGAACGGAACATACGAACGATCGGGAGGAGGGGTTGCTGCACCAACAAGGAACACTGGAACTGAACATACGAACGAGCGGGCGGAGGGGTTGCTGCACCAACAAGGAACACTGGAACGGAACATACGAACGAGCGGGAGGAGAGGTTGCTGCACCAACAAGGAACACTGGAACTGAACATACGAACGAGCGGGCGGAGGGGTTGCTGCATCAGCAAGGAACACTGGAACGGAACATACGAACGAGCGGGAGGAGAGGTTGCTGCACCAGTAAGGAACACTGGAACGTAACATACGATAGAGGGGGCTGTACCAGGAAGGAACACAGGAACGGAAGATACTAAAGACGGGGGTTGTTGCACCAGCAACAAGGAACGGAACATATGAAGTGAAGCTGTTCCAGCAGCAAGGAACAGTGGAACGGAACATGAGAAGCGACTTTGTTCCAGCAGCAAGGAACATTAGAACGGAATATGACACTATTATTATTATTACGGAAGCGAAACGCCAAACCCGTAAGGGATGGAATAAAGTTTGATCAAGGTAACGGAGCTGCAGCCAAGAACACAGAACAAGAATGTTTTGCCCTGGGATCTACGCTCATAACTCACGAAATCGTAATGACACGATTGCAAACAAACCATACCATATGGTTTGTTTGCAATCGTGTCATTACGATTTCGTGAGTCATGTTGACGGCAGTGAGGGGACTTGAGCTAGAGTTCGTCACGGCCACGCTAGCTGGAGATTCGTCTGTAAAAACTTGCATTTGTGGTCACAGTGGTGGCCTATCCTAACCTTCCTATGGTGTAGAAATATACCTAGTTGGATGAATCTTATTGTGGCTAGCTGGTCCAGTGGCTAACGCGACGGTCTGGAGTTTTGAGACTCTATGACCGCGGGTTCTAACCCCGCCCGTGGTATGGTTTATCTACACTCATAGACCATAGTGTTGTCTTTACTAAATCATTTGCAAAAAAAAAAATAAATAAATATTTCACAGCAACCAAATACTAATAACAATAATATTAATAATAATAATAATAATAATAATAATAATAATAATAAAAATAACAATAATAACAACAAAAATAATAATAATAATAATAATAATAATAATAATAATAATAAAAATAACAATAATAACAACAAAAATAATAATAATAATAATAATAATAATAATAATAATAATAATAATAATAATAAATAAAAATAATAATAATAATTATTATTATAATTAATGAGTAATAATAATAATAATAATAACAACATCAGATTAGAAAAACTTCCTTGACTGGCAGAGCTCAGGTATAGAGCAGCTCTACAGCTCACCGCTGTGCCACGACAAAAACACGAGGGAGTTTTTGCTGTCTTTGTCGGCAAGTTCCGCCTGTTTATTTTTTAGAGTGAGCTCTAATTTCCTTGATTTCAATGTATCAAATCTTAGAGAGGGGGGGAAGTGAGGGGTGATAGAGGGGGTGAAGAGAGGGGTGATAGAGGAGGGTGTGGAAAGAGAGCGAGAACAAGTGAAAAGAATGTAGAGGGAGGGAGGGAGATGTGATAATGAGGGGAGGAAGTGAAGGAGGGGTAGAATAGGGGAGATAAAAGAAAGAGGGGAAGGGAAGAAAGGGGTAGAGGAGGGAGAGAGAGGGGGGAAAAGGAAAAGGAGAGGATCAGGAGGGTATGGGAAGGGAAATAGCTGTTGACTGCTGTCCCATACAGAGAGAGAGAGAGAGAGAGAGAGAGAGAGAGAGAGAGAGAGAGAGAGAGAGAGAGAGAGAGAGAGAGAGAGAGAGAGAGAGAGAGAGAGAGAGAGATAGATAGATAGAGAGAGAGAGAGAGAGAGAGAGAGATAGATAGATAGATAGATAGATAGATAGAGAGAGAGAGAGAGAGAGAGAGAGAGTACTATTAATTCCCTTTAATCCCCTTTCAAAATAATGAAAAGAGGAGATATATCTTGTCCAGGCATCCATGTGTGTTCTGAGTACTCTCCTACCTGTACTCTCCTATTTGTACTCACCTGGTTGTACTCACCTAGTTGTTCTTCCCTACCTGTACTCACCTAGTTGTTCTTCCCTACCTGTACTCACCTAGTTGTTCTTCCCTACCTGTACTCACCTGGTTGTTCTTCCCTACCTGTACTCACCTAGTTGTTCTTCCCTACCTGTACTCACCTGGTTGTTCTTCCCTACCTGTACTCACCTGGTTATTCTTCCCTACCTGTACTCACCTAGTTGTTCTTCCCTACCTGTACTCACCTGGTTGTTCTTCCCTACCTGTACTCACCTGGTTATTCTTCCCTACCTGTGCTCACCTAGTTGTTCTTCCCTACCTGTACTCACCTGGTTGTTCTTCCCTACCTGTACTCACCTGGTTGTTCTTCCCTACCTG
>NC_091302.1:42512242-42519742 GCF_038502225.1 Cherax quadricarinatus | reverse complement strand
GGAGAGGGTAAAGGAGGTTTTGTGTGCGAGGGGCTTAGACTTCCAGCAAGCATGCGTGAGTATGTTAGATAGGAGAAAATGGAGACAAATGGTTTTCTCAGGACTTGACGTGCTGTTGGAGTTTGAAGGGATTCAAAGAAACCGGCAGACCAAACTTGAATCCTGGAGATGGGAAGTCCAGTACCAGCACTCTGAAGGACGGGGGTGTTAATGTTGCAGTTTATAACTGTAGTGTAAGTGCACCTCTGGCAAGACAGTGATGGAGTGAATGATGGTGAAAGGTTTTGTTTTTCGGGCCACCCTGCCTTGGTGGGAGACGGCTGCAGCAGCAGCCGCAGCAGCAGCAGCAGCAGCAGCAGCCGCCGCCGCCGCCGCCGCCGCCGCCGCCGCCGCCGCAGCAGCAGCAGCAGCAGCAGTCAAAATATGTGTGCACTGTGGGAGTCACAATGTGTGTGCACTGTGGGAGTCACAATATGTGTGCACTGTGGGAGTCACAATATGTGTGCACTGTGGGAGTCACAATATGTGTGCACTGTGGGAGTCACAATATGTGTGCACTGTGGGAGTCACAATATGTGTGCACTGTGGGAGTCACAATATGTGTGCACTGTGGGAGTCACAATATGTGTGCACTGTGGGAGTCACAATATGTGTGCACTGTGGGAGTCACAATATGTGTGCACTGTGGGAGTCACAATATGTGTGCACTGTGGGAGTCACAATATGTGTGCACTGTGGGAGTCACAATATGTGTGCACTGTGGGAGTCACAATATGTGTGCACTGTGGGAGTCACAATATGTGTGCACTGTGGGAGTCACAATATGTGTGCACTGTGGGAGTCACCATCACCGGTCCTACCAGGTACCATATTAACATCACAAGACGTCAACATCTTGGTTGCACTTAACATCAACACTTAACATCAACACTTAACATCAACACTTAACATCAACACTTAACATCAACACTTAACATCTGATACTTTATTCTAATCTAACAACAATTTGTTTTTTAAGAACTGTTCAGAGATCGACTCCCATTATTTCGATTCCATACCCGCATGGTTCCCATATCCCCATGGTTCCCATATCCCCATGGTTCCCATACCCCCATGGTTCACATACCCCCATTATTTGGTTTCTATAACCCCATTATTTGGTTCCCATACCCCCATTATTTGGTTCCTATAACCCCATTATTTGGTTCCTATAACCCCATTATTTGGTTCACATACCCCCATTATTTGATTCCTATAACCCCATTATTTGGTTCCCATACCCCCATTATTTGGTTCCTATAACCCCATTATTTGGTTCCCATACCCCCATTATTTGGTTCCTATAACCCCATTATTTGGTTTCCAAACCCCCATTATTTGGTTCCCATACCCCCATTATTTGGTTCCTATAACCCCATTATTTGGTTCCCATACCCCCATTATTTGGTTCCTATAACCCAATTTTTGGTTCACATACCCCCATTATTTGGTTCCTATAACCCCCCATTCTTTGGTTCCCATAATCCCATTATATGGTTCCCATACCCCCATGGTACCCACACCTCCATGGTGCCCACACCTCCAGGGTGCCCACACCTCCATGGTGCCCACACCTCCAGGGTTCCCATACCCCCATGGTGCCCACACCTCCAGGGTGCCCACACCTCCATGGTGCCCACACCTCCATGGTGCCCACACCTCCATGGTGCCCACACCTCCAGGGTGCCCACACCTCCATGGTGCCCACCCCTCCCGGGTGCCCACACCTCCCGGGTGCCCACACCTCCAGGGTGCCCACACCTCCATGGTGCCCACACCTCCATGGTGCCCACACCTCCATGGTGCCCACACCTCCATGGTGCCCACACCTCCAGGGTGCCCACACCTCCATGGTGCCCACACCTCCAGGGTGCCCACACCTCCATGGTGCCCACACCTCCATGGTGCCCACACCTCCAGGGTGCCCACACCTCCAGGGTGCCCACACCTCCATGGTGCCCACACCTCCATGGTGCCCACACCTCCATGGTGCCCACACCTCCAGGGTGCCCACACCTCCATGGTGCCCACACCTCCAGGGTGCCCACACCTCCATGGTGCCCACACCTCCAGGGTGCCCACACCTCCATGGTGCCCACACCTCCATTGTGCCCACACCTCCAGGGTGCCCACACCTCCAGGGTGCCCACACCTCCATGGTGCCCACACCTCCATGGTGCCCACACCTCCATGGTGCCCACACCTCCATGGTGCCCACACCTCCATGGTGCCCACACCTCCATGGTGCCCACACCTCCAGGGTGCCCACACCTCCATGGTGCCCACACCTCCAGGGTGCCCACACCTCCATGGTGCCCACACCTCCATGGTGCCCACACCTCCATGGTGCCCACACCTCCAGGGTGCCCACACCTCCATGGTGCCCACACCTCCATGGTGCCCACACCTCCATGGTGCCCACACCTCCATGGTGCCCACACCTCCATGGTGCCCACACCTCCAGGGTGCCCACACCTCCATGGTGCCCACACCTCCAGGGTGCCCACACCTCCATGGTGCCCACACCTCCATGGTGCCCACACCTCCATGGTGCCCACACCTCCATGGTGCCCACACCTCCATGGTGCCCACACCTCCAGGGTGCCCACACCTCCATGGTGCCCACACCTCCAAGGTGCCCACACCTCCATGGTGCCCACACCTCCATGGTGCCCACACCTCCATGGTGCCCACACCTCCATGGTGCCCACACCTCCATGGTGCCCACACCTCCAGGGTGCCCACACCTCCATGGTGCCCACACCTCCAGGGTGCCCACACCTCCATGGTGCCCACACCTCCATGGTGCCCACACCTCCATGGTGCCCACACCTCCATGGTGCCCACACCTCCATGGTGCCCACACCTCCATGGTGCCCACACCTCCATGGTGCCCACACCTCCATGGTGCCCACACCTCCAGGGTGCCCACACCTCCATGGTGCCCACACCTCCATGGTGCCCACACCTCCATGGTGCCCACACCTCCATGGTGCCCACACCTCCATGGTGCCCACACCTCCAGGGTGCCCACACCTCCATGGTGCCCACACCTCCAGGGTGCCCACACCTCCATGGTGCCCACACCTCCAGGGTGCCCACACCTCCAGGGTGGTATGGATATCCCTTATTAAGAATGTTTGAACGAGATTCTTTCAAGTCGAGAGGAAGCCAGGCATCTCTTCCATCTTCTCAAAGCTCTTCTTCTTAGGCTCTTCATCCAGGGAATTGGAACCATCCTCTTCCTTGGATGAAACGTGACTGCCTCCCATTCCCCCATGGGGGGGAGTATAGATCTCCCATAAGATAAATAAAATATTTTCCATTCTCAGTCCAGATCCTCATTTGATCAACACCAGTTTCGACCTCTCACCCTCAAGTCATCTTCCAGACAACGTTTCGCTCCGTGTAGAGCTTTATTATAGAGCTTCATGTCTATGTCTTCTGCGTCTTCCTATATTTGCTTGATTACTGGGATCGCTGACACTCCTGCAACACTGGGAATCTTCACTGACGAGAAAGATTCTCAGTGTTGCAAGGATAAAGATTCTCAGTGTTGCAAATATAAAGATTCCCAGTGTTGCAAGGATAAAGATTCCAAGTGTTGCAAGCGTGTCTTACTCAACATCTTGGTACTCAACACCATGTATTACAGCGAGGACGGTGTTACGAGCCCAGCCTCACTCTGGACAATGTCTCGCATCCTCTCCTCATGCCAGCCTCACTCTGGACAATGTCTCGCATCCTCTCCTCATACCAGCCTCACTCTGAACAATGTCTCGCATCCTCTCCTCATGCCAGCCTCACTCTGAACAATGTCTCGCATCCTCTCCTCATACCAGCCTCACTCCGGACAATGTCTCGCATCCTCTCCTCATACCAGCCTCACTCTGAACAATGTCTCGCATCCTCTCCTCATACCAGCCTCACTCTGGACAATGTCTCGCATCCTCTCCTCATACCAGCCTCACTCTGAACAATGTCTCGCATCCTCTCCTCATACCAGCCTCACTCCGGACAATGTCTCGCATCCTCTCCTCATACCAGCCTCACTCTGGACAATGTCTCGCATCCTCTCCTCATACCAGCCTCACTCTGGACAATGTCTCGCATCCTCTCCTCATACCAGCCTCACTCTGAACAATGTCTCGCATCCTCTCCTCATACCAGCCTCACTCTGGACAATGTCTCGCATCCTCTCCTCATACCAGCCTCACTCTGGACAATGTCTCGCATCCTCTCCTCATACCAGCCTCACTCTGAACAATGTCTCGCATCCTCTCCTCATACCAGCCTCACTCTGAACAATGTCTCGCATCCTCTCCTCATACCAGCCTCACTCCTTGCCCTTAATTCCAGAGGCTAATTTGATTACTACCCCTCAAAGGATTTCATTTCTATCTTCATTCCAAGAAGCTAATTTGATTAATCCCTAAAGGCGTTTCATTCCTGCTTTCATCCCAGATGCTCGGTTGACTCTCATTAATGCATTCTTCTTTCATTTCGAATTTTCAGACTGATTTTCTTTTACTTTCATTGCTTTCATTCTTTATATCTCGATACAACAACAACAACAACAACAACAATAATAATAATAATAATAATAATAATAATAATAATAATAATGTCATCACTAAATCCTTCCCTCCAGCCTCCATTCCCACTCTCACTGCAAGATCTCATCAGGGCCACATCATTACTTCACCCTTCATTCCTGCTTTCATTCCAGAATTCATTCAAATTGCCGCCATCACTCTGCGTTTTTATTCCTTCTTAAATTCAAGGATCTCATCTGATTGTCACCATCAATTCAGCTTCCATTCCTACCTTCATTCAAGGACCCTGACCGCAGAGATTCTTGTCTGTAGGAGTCCTTGGCTGCAGAGGTTCTTGGCTGTAGGAGTCCTTGGCTGCAGGAGTCCTTGGTTGCAGGAGTCCTTGGCTGCAAAGGTTCTTGCCTGTAGGAGTCCTTGGCTGCAGAAGTCCTTGGTTGCAAGAGTCCTTGGGTGCAGAAGTTCTTGTCTGTAGGAGTCCTTGGCTGAAGGAGTTCTTGGCTGCAGAGGTTCTTCGCTGTAGGAGTCCTTGGCCGCAGAGGTTCTTGTCTGTAGTAGTCCTTGGCTGCAGAGGTTCTTGTCTGTAGGAGTCCTTGGCTGCAGAGGTTCTTGTCTGTAGGAGTCCTTGTCTGTAGGAGTCCTTGGCTGCAGGAGTTCTTGGCTGCAGAGGTTCTTGTCTGTAGGAGTCTTTGGCTGCAGAGGTTCTTGTCTGTAGGAGTCCTTGGCTGCAGAGGTTCTTGTCTGTAGGAGTCCTTGGTTGCAGAGGTTCTTGTCTGTAGGAGTCCTTGGTTGCAGAGGTTCTTGTCTGTAGGAGTCCTTGGTTGCAGAGGTTCTTGTCTGTAGGAGTCCTTGGTTGCAGAGGTTCTTGTCTGTAGGAGTCCTTGGTTGCAGAGGTTCTTGTCTGTAGGAGTCCTTGGTTGCAGAGGTTCTTGTCTGTAGGAGGCCTTGGCTGCAGAGGTTCATGTCTGTAGGAGCCCTTGGCTGCAGGAGTCCTTGGTTGCAAGAGTCTTTGGCTGCAGAGGTTCTTGTCTGTAAGAGTCCTTGCCTGTAGGAGTCCTTGGCTGCAGAGGTTCTTGTCTGTAGGAGTCCTTGGCCGCAGAGGTTCTTGTCTGCAGGAGTCCTTGGCTGCAGAGGTTCTTGTCTGTATGAGTCCTTGGCTGCAGGAGTTCTTGGCTGCAGAGGTTCTTGTCTGTAGGAGTCCTTGGCCGCAGAGGTTCTTGTCTGCAGGAGTCCTTGGCTGCAGAGGTTCTTGTCTGTATGAGTCCTTGGCTGCAGGAGTTCTTGGCTGCAGAGGTTCTTGTCTGTAGGAGTCCTTGGCTGTAGGAGTCCTTGGCCGCAGAGGTTCTTGTCTGCAGGAGTCCTTGGCTGCAGAGGTTCTTGTCTGTAGGAGCCCTTGGCTGCAGGAGTTCTTGGCTGCAGAGGTTCTTGGCTGTAGGAGTCCTTGGCTGCAGAGCTTCTTGTCTGTAGGAGTCCGTGGCTGTAAGAGTCCTTGGCTGCATGGGTCCTTAGCTGCATGGGTCCTTAGCTGCATGGGTCCTTGGCTGCAAGAGTCCTTAGCTGCATGGGTCTTTGGCTGCAGGAGTCCTTGGTTGCATGCAGGAGTTCCCTGGTTGCATGCGGGAGTCTTTGGCTGGTGCTTCCAGTCCTTCTAACTAAATTTTTTGGCATTTTAGGCAAAATGGCTTCATGGAACAAATTTTGTGATCAAATTTTCCGTAAATTCTTGTGTCATCGTGCATTAAAGTTAATAAGATTTGAAGGGTGGGAGCGTAACTCTACTGAGGAGACATTATGGTAGCCAGTCCAGAACCCCTTCGTAGAGCTTAATTGAGTCAGAATATAGCCGTACCATGGGCGAAACGTTTTCCGCTATACAAACATCTGGTCAGGTGCGCCTCGCAGAGAGTGCAGATTGGCCGACCTGGCAGGAAGATTCCAAGGGTAATTTATCCGCAGCAGCAGCGACAGCAAGTGACCATTTGCAGTAGCGCTGGGAATTATAAACAGCAACTTCAACTGGACCTCCAGTGGAATTGAGGTAACAGTCTTCCAGCGTGTAATATTCGCAACACCTGCTGCTGCAGTAGTTGTCAACGGTGTAAGTGGGATGTACCTCTGATGTACCCTTGATGAGTTCCAAAAGTTTTTTCTTATACTCCCGGAGCCCGGCCATGTGCCAGGCTCCTCTGGTGATGGCCTGGTCGACCAGGCTGTTGCTGTTGGTGGCTCGCTGCCCCACATATTCATAACAGCCTGGTTGATCTGGCAGTAGTTAGAAAACTTCCTTCCAACAGTTCTCAACAGAGATTTCCATAGAAACAACAGAGAAAGGCTCCAACGGGAATAAAAAAAGGTGACGGGCAATAATTATAATAAATAATAATAATAATAATAATAATAATAATAATAATAATAAATATTTTTAAGAGGAATTAATACTTGGCCCTTCAAGGAAGGGTAACAGGCCCTTTTCAGCCCCTTCACAGGGGATAAAGGGCGCCTTGATACTACCAAAGGGTCCCAGACCCAAAGAACCTGGAGCCGCCCATACCTCCCCCCTTCCACCCTGCCTCTTGCCGCTGTAGGTCACATACGGGTTTAACGCTTCCCGGTGAATGCTCTCGTAATACAACAATAAAGAAAATGCCGCCGCTAAAATGGGAATTAACACCCCAGGCGTCAACTCGTTAGTATGTTAAATTAACGTAAAATATATCATCAAAGGAAACCACAGTTGATTTTTTGGGGGTTAAATTTAACAAATAAATATTCGAAATATATTGAAATATAGCTCTTTGTTATATTTAAATATTAAAGGATATATATATATATATATATATATATATATATATATATATATATATATATATATCTATATATAGAGAGAGAGAGAGAGAGAGAGAGAGAG
>NC_091302.1:42504742-42507242 GCF_038502225.1 Cherax quadricarinatus | reverse complement strand
TTTATAGTAGGAACCAGTCCCATGTGCCTTATTTTTGACTGCTCGGTTATACTTGTTATGCTACCATTTGCTACCACTTTTTTTTTTCTTGTGTGTGTAAAATCTAAAGTGAATATCTGTATGATATTATAATCCTAGTGACCTTAACTGTCCTTTTTTGACGGTGGGTCTGAATAATTGTTTGGGTGTAATATTATATTTGGTTGAGTTGGTTGTTGGTTTGAGATAAATGGTGGAGAATATCAGTATTTGGGTGAGACTTTTGGGGGAAGCAATTACTGGCCGAAATTGAATATTTACAGAGGAATGAGAAGTCACCCAGCCCGCCTTGGAAGACTTACCCACAACTGTCACCCATTGAAGAGTTGCCTATGATTGCTGTCCACCTGATGTGCCCAGTCACTCAGCTGATAGGCCCAGTCACCCAGCTGATGTGCCCCAGTAGATGTATTGCTGCCCTAGTCTGTCATCCAGTGTAGTGGGTGTCTGTCTGCGTCACCCAGCCTCTGTGACCATCACCCACGGACCGCCAGTTACCCGCAGTTGCCAGGGATGGGTGACCGCACCTGCTGTTGATGACCTGAAGTGACCTCACCTCACCCCGAGCAACTGACCATTGCCTGCTACTGCTGATGTCGGCTGCTGTGATGCTGTCTGCTATGCTGTGGCCGTGCTGTGATGCTGTCTGCTATGCTGTGTCCGTGCTGTGATGCTGGGACCGTGCTGCGATGCTGTGGCCGTGCTGTGTGCTGCTGTGATGCGGCCGTGCTGTGATGTTGAGATGCTGCGGTCGTGCGATGATGTTGAGATGCTGCGGCCGTGCTGTGATGCTGGGACCGTGCTGCGATGCTGTGGCCGTGCTATGTGCTGCTGTGATACGGCCGTGCTGTGATGATGGATATGCTGTGGCCGTGCTGTGATGCTGCGATGCTGCCTAGCTCAAGAGGAGATGGCGGTGATGCTGCAGTGGTGTGTGAGGGATTCTGGCTGGTGTGCCAGGACAGGAGAATCTACTATGAAGGAGTTGCCATCCTCGGAGATGTGGAAGGAAGTGAGCCGCGAAGATGGACTCCAGCTGCTGGGACCAGCCTGCTTTCAAGGGCGGTATGGAGGCGTATCCTGCCTTGCTGGTCGACCTGTACGACCGGTATGCGGGGATGCCCTGCCAGCCATGAGAGACAATTAAGAGTGTGAGATGTCCCCAGCCTACTTTGACTTGCCAGAAGTGTTAGTGTTACCTGTGTGGAATAAGGTGACCTTGAAAACGGTCCAGTGATTATGGCCGCCTTGTTTTATGAGGCCAGTGAATCCTAGTAGTGGCATAGGATAATGGAGGGTCTTAGCTGCGATGCCTGCCCTGTCTCGATTTTCAGATGTTGTAGTGTGCATGTTAAGTGTGCCGAAAATGCGACCTTGGTGGTCGTGAAGTGGTCCAGTTGCAGTTACTTGAAAGAATGCAACCCGTTGGAGCAGTTTTCCACGCCATAGAAGCCTAGAGAGGTTTGGCCCAATGGTTAACGTGCGAGGGTGACTAGCATTGGCTAGTGCATTTCTAGTAGAAGTAGGGAAGGCACTGGAGCCCGATATTTAGGTTTAAGGAGAAATGACGGGTAAGGAGGCTTTGCACCAGAGAGCGACTATTATGCTGGCCAACTGCCAGGGGTACTGATTATGCTGCCTTGTGGTAGTTGAGGAGGTTGAGGGAAATATAATTGTATTATGTATAATTTTGTCTTTGTATTGTAATAGATTTAAGGGATTAGGATTAAAATAGTCTAATAACTAGGACAAATTGTCCTAGTTCTCAGATATTTTAAATTGGGGGAGAAAGGGGGATGTGATGTAGTCCAGCTGGGCTTGTGAGGTCTCTGGGGAGACCTAATTTAACCAATTATATGGTCACCTTGCCTTGGCAAATGTCTGTCAGAGACACGCCTTTTCAGCTTATGTATCAGCTCCTTTGTTCGTCACTGGCGTCAGATCCAGGCGTCAGGTCGCACACGTGGTTGTGGAGGGTGCTTGGACCACCATAAAAGCCCAAGGAAGAGCATGATCAGGAGATTCGAGCGGAGTTGCTGCTGGGGTGCAGAGCTCCTGAGCAGAGACTTCGAGCGGAGCTGCTGCTGGGGTGCAGGGCTCGGGAGAAGGCTGCTGAAGTCTCTGGAGGAGACTGTTGGAGGCATTGGGCAGAGTACTGGCTTGGCGCCGTACTCGTGCTGTGTAGGTCTTGGGACCTGTGGCTTAGTTCCTGTAGTGAACTGTCCTCTGTGCTATATTGTAAGTTATATTCATTTTCGTCAAGTTGATTGTATTTCCCTGTCTCACTGCTTATGTGTACCACCCCATTTATCTAAACCCATGATGTACTCCTGTTCCCAAATATATTATTGTACAAGGACTTAATAATAAACTGTGTTTGAGTAGAATAGTAATATTCACTGTCCCCGTCATTTATTCTTATTTCCATTTATTTATGTTTAGTTAAAGTAGTGAGGGTGAG